>NW_023458583.1:235875-310805 GCF_013731165.1 Rhagoletis pomonella | reverse complement strand
GAATGCTTTAAGATTGAGCACTTTTCATATAGCTGGGTGACTAGGGTTTTGAGAAACAGACCAAAACGTGGACCCGGGTAAACTTAGGCTGTATTTGTTTAATATGGGCATAAAATGAAAGCTGTTATGTCAAAAATATGCGAAACCAAATAAAAAAAAAATTAAAAAATTCATGAATACCGTTTTTGTGAAAAATAAAATTGTGTAATGCGGACATTTCTTTAATCTTCTTTAATATAAAAATTAATATAAAAATGAGTAGGGTTTTCCTTCCTGACGCTATAACTCCAGAACGCACGAACCGATTTCCACGGTTTTGCATTCGTTGGAGGTTTATAGCTAAGAAAATTCAGGAAAAATTTCAATAGAAAAGTATATGGTGTGTGAGTATCCCTCACGAAAATAAATATGTTTCATTTAAAGTAGATGGTGCCGGTGCGTGAAACATTGTTTAACAGCTATTCATTGTACTTTGCTCAGTTAATTTCATGTGACACTAGCGAATACCCGGCGTGCTTCGCTGCGCCTTAAAAGTAATTTTGTTTTGTTACTCCCTCTCACAACATTTGAAAATATTAGTTAATATTGCTGTACATATTTGTATAGTAGGTGGATTTTTTCAAATTATATAAATATACGTTATTTGAATATTGAATCAATACACGTTTGAGGAAAGGGTGCGATAGTAGACTCCAGTTATAAGATTATAAATTAAATTTCCAAGAGAAAGTCGGTTCTTTACATATTTTCTAATTACCTTCGAAAATATATTAACTCAAAAAAAAAAATAAACAATGCTTCATAGATCGATTTTTTTTAAATCTAACTTCATAAAGTTCTTTAAAAATATTTTGTAAATGAGGCCATAAGAGCTTAGGGGGAGAGTTACAACACAAAAATACATTTAAGGCGCAGCGAAGCACACCGGGTAATTGCTAGTATCTATATATATATAACGAAGTCGTGTTGGTTACACTATTTATAACTCAAGAACGGCTGGACCGATTTTTATGATATTTGTTTTTTAAATTTTTCTACCTTCCGAATAGCAAAATAACTATTGAAACAAACGCTAGGTGGCGCTGGAGTCGAGTTATTAGTAAAACCCGTATTTATAATCCGATTCGCCTCATATTTGAGATATGTATTGACAATAGGAAAAACAATACCATTGCAAAAAAACAGTCGCCAGGTGGCGTTGGAGTCCAGTTATTACTAAAAATCGTGTTTATGGTCCGATTATCTTCAGATTCAAAATATGTGTTGATAACAGGAAAAAGAATACTTTCGAAAAAAAAATTGCCGTCAGGTGGCGCTGAAATTGATTTATATATGTATATGTAACTAAAAATCGTATTTATACTTGAATTTATTTCATTATCGAATTCACATCTCGATGGTCCTCTGCAATAACGACACCACTCAAAATTCAAAAAATCAAATCCCTTATTACTGTTAAGAGACTCATGTCTCTTATCCTTGGCTAACCCATGTCTAATCCTAACTAAAGTAAGTTGTAAAGATTTTACATGAATAAGACAACAATTAAAGACATGAGCCCCTTAAGTATTGTACGAGTTTTTATTTTTTTGAATTTTTAATTGTGTCGTTATTGTAGAGGACCATCGACATATTTATGACAGGAAAGGATACATATGTATGTATACCTTTGCAAAAAAACTGAAATTCAGTCGGAAACCGCTGTTTACGAACAACTGTTCCTTATCTTTATATACATATATAAAAATGGTGTAAAAAATGTATGGTAATTCATCAATTAAGAACGGTTGGGCCGATTTGGCTAAAATTTTTTTAGTTGTTCGTAATTGCCAGGAGAAGGTTTTTACGAAAGAAAATTTTGGGAAAACCCTCCGGGAAAGTCGGGAAACCAGAAAAATCGAAAATTTATTTTTTTGTGCAATTCCTTCGGAATGGCTTTCGAATGGAAAAATAGAAAATTCGCGATTTCGACGAAATTTTGCATTTTGTCGCATGATTTTGATGATGTGAAGTTTGGAAAACTTAGGATAATTGTGAAATTCATTGTGAGCATAATCAATTGGGACCAATTTTGTCCTACGTTCCATAACCGATTCGAATGGTTGCTGCTATTTTGGAAAGGTGTTTAGAAGAAGGAGTGCACAAAGTGTTAATATTTCCTATAGGTGATGTAGGGGTCGAGCTACACTAAAAAAATGCATTTGGTACGTAGGTAGCCTTTTTCCTAGATTAGCATATAGGATCAATTTTTTCCGTTAAGTGAACCAGATACCGATGTATTCGAAAAAATCTTATTCATGCTGCGACTTGCTTGAAATACGATAACCGTATTATAGATATGTATAGAATAGAATTGAAACATTGTTTTACAGTTTGAAAGGTTTCTGAAGGCGCCGCAAACATGCAGGTATTCGCTATTTAACAATACTTATTACACAGGCCAACAAAAATGGAAAAAAACTTGATGCGGCAAATGTCAACGCTATTTTTGACAGATTTTTTTTGTGCTGATTACGAATCCGTAAGCGTAAAGTTTCCATCAGCTGCAGATATTAAGAAAAACAAGTTCAAAGTGTCAAAAAATCGCGTTTTTACAATATTTGAGAAGCTCTAGCAAAGAAACAAAGGGTGGTAGGACCTTCCACTTAGGCTTAGATTAAAACTAAAAATCTCGACTACTATCCCTGCAAATTCGTGTACCTTTGCTTGATAGTCACTTATAGTCATTTGATGAACAGGAGAAACTGATTTTGGGAAGTTCGAGTACCTACCGCAATTAAGCAAAAGGTGGACATTCCACTTAGGCTCAAATTAAGGCATGGACTTCTGACTTCTATCCCTGAAAATACCATTCGCGCACCTTGACCCTAAGGTCACCTATAGTCATTTATTGCACAGCTAACACTGCTTTTGCAAAATTTTTTTTCAATTGCATAATTTTCCAGTATTTTTTATTTTTGGACGATAAAACATAAATGCGTATAGGTGACCATCAGGGCAAGGAGCAGGAATAGTATTTTCAGGGATAGTAGTCTGTAGTTCTAGCTTTAATTTAAGCCTAAGTGGAAGGTTCTATCGCTTTTTGTTTCCTTGCAAGAGGTTCTAAAATATTGCATAAAACGCGATTTTTTGACATTTTCACTACGTTTTTCTCAAAATCTGGAGCTGATGGAAACTTTATACTTACGGATTCGTAATCAGCAGAAAAATGTCTATCGAAAACATCTTTAATATTTACCGCATCAAAATAGGTGTTGCCCTGTGTTACCTACACTATCGTACAAAGAAAAGCTCCTTCTTTTATTAGAGGTTATTTCGCGAACTGCAGAACTGAACCGCTCCGGAACAATTTACTACAAGAGCCTACAATTGCTGGCTTATGCCGATGACATCGACATCATCGGTAACAAAAACCGCGAAGTCTGTTCTGCCTTTTCCAAGTTGGATAAGAAAGCAAAGCGAATGGGTCTGGTGGTAAACGAGGACAAGACGAAGTATCTCCTCTCATCAAACAAACAGCACATTCGCGCCTTGTCGCCCACGCCACTGTTGACAGTTATAATTTCGAGAAAGTAGAGAATTTCATTTATTTGGGAACCAACATTAATACCGATAATAATGGGCCGTATGAATAAAAAGTAAGCAATTGCTTTTTCTTCAAATTTCTTTCACTTTACTCGATTTATTCAAACAAAACTGAAGTGAAAGGTATGCAATTTTAAGAAAGAGCAATTGCTTTGTTTTTATTCATTCGGCCCAATGTCAGCATAGAAATCCAACGCAGAATCACTCTTGCCAACAAGTGCTACTTTGGGCTGAGTAGGCAGTTCAGGAGCAAAGTCCTCTCTCGGCCTACGAAAACCACACTCTATAAGTCACTCATCATGCCCGTGCTGGTGTATGGCGCAGAAGCATGGACAATGACAAGATCCGATGGGCCGGCTCTTGGAGTAATCGAGAGAAAGATTTTGCGGAAGATTTACGGGTCTTTACGCGTTCGCGACGGCGAGTACCCCAGACGGTAGAACGATGAGCTGTATGAGCTTTACAACGACATGGACATAGTGCAGCGAAATAAAATACAGCGGATCTGGTGGCTTGGCTAAGTCGTTCGAATGGACACCGACGCTCCAGCTCTGAAAGTATTCAACTCGGAACCCGCTGGTGGTAGCAGAGGTATGATGCTTTCGTCAGGTTATTTAAGACGGCAATGGAGAATATGCCTTCTGTCGACCACAAAAACCAAACGTGAGCGTGAATTGCTGGCGAAAACGTTGTACCAAATGTTTCAATAAAAAAAATTATTTGGGCGGGACAAAGTTCACCGGGTCTGCTAGTTGATAATAAAATAGAACTTATCTCGAAACAAATAACTAAGATTATCTACAAGTTCAATCGACACTGCGAATATTCGGGAAATATACTTATCAATTCACTACCTACTATGGTTATTTAAATAACAAATAATAATTCATTCCTAATACAATAAGTTTTTGTGTATATATACAGTTATACTTATTTAGTATTGATATATACAGTGAATCTATATATATATAATTATATACCAATTAATTACATAAAGGTTTTTTCTATAAATTTTTTCCTTTGAATAATTTTTTCTTCTCATTCCTTCACAAATATAAATAAAACTGTTATAGTTGTTAAGTTTCATTGAAACTGTATCTCTACAAAATGTGTGATAACTTTAGGTTTATAAAATCTTTTAATCAGAATAAAAAAAAAAATTAATAATAAATAATAAACAAATAAGTAAGTACCCCCTCCAAGACGATATATAACAGGTTTTCTTAGTATTGTCGATATCATACTGATGCCATATGGAAAAAAAAGAAATCCTAGCTGACTTCGTTGCGCAATTACCTAATAAATAAATGTAACGTGGGCAATGTTTTTCTTTTTATATAAAACTAGTCAATGCCCGCTTCCTTCGCGGCGCGTACAAGGAAACCTAAGATCACAGATGAGCGTTTTCTGTTATAACGGGTGATTTTTTAAGAGCTTGATAACTTTTTTTTTAAAAAAAACGCATAAAATTTGCAAAATCTCATCGGTTCTTTATTTGAAACGTTAGATTGGTCCATGACATTTACTTTTTGAAGATAATTTCATTTAAATGTTGACCGCGGCTGCGTCTTAGGTGGTCCATTCGGAAAGTCCAATTTTGGGCAACTTTTTCGAGCATTTCGGCCGGAATAGCCCGAATTTCTTCGGAAATGTTGTCTTCCAAAGCTGGAATAGTTGCTGGCTTATTTCTGTAGACTTTAGACTTGACGTAGCCCCACAAAAAATAGTCTAAAGGCGTCAAATCGCATGATCTTGGTGGCCAACTTACCGGTCCATTTCTTGAGATGAATTGTTCTCCGAAGTTTTCCCTCAAAATGGCCATAGAATCGCGAGCTGTGTGGCATGTAGCGCCATCTTGTTGAAACCACATGTCAACCAAGTTCAGTTCTTCCATTTTTGGCAACAAAAAGTTTGTTAGCATCGAACGATAGCGATCGCCATTCACCGTAACGTTGCGTCCAACAGCATCTTTGAAAAAATACGGTCCAATGATTCCACCAGCGTACAAACCACACCAAACAGTGCATTTTTCGGGATGCATGGGCAGTTCTTGAACGGCTTCTGGTTGCTCTTCACTCCAAATGCGGCAATTTTGCTTATTTACGAAGCCATTCAACCAGAAATGAGCCTCATCGCTGAACAAAATTTGTCGATAAAAAAGCGGATTTTCTGCCAACTTTTCTAGGGCCCATTCACTGAAAATTCGACGTTGTGGCAGATCGTTCGGCTTCAGTTCTTGCACGAGCTGTATTTTATACGGTTTTACACCAAGATCTTTGCGTAAAATCTTCCATGTGGTCGAATAACACAAACCCAATTGCTGCGAACGGCGACGAATCGACATTTCACGGTCTTCAGCAACACTCTCAGAAACAGACGCAATATTCTCTTCTGTACGCACTGTACGCATTCGTGTGGTTGGTTTAATGTCCAATAAAGTAAACTGAGTGCGAAACTTGGTCACAATCGCATTAATTGTTTGCTCACTTGGTCGATTATGTAGACCATAAATCGGACGTAAAGCGCGAAACACATTTCGAACCGAACACTGATTTTGGTAATAAAATTCAATGATTTGCAAGCGTTGCTCGTTAGTAAGTCTATTCATGATGAAATGTCAAAGCATACTGAGCATCTTTCTCTTTGACACCATGTCTGAAATCCCACGTGATCTGTCAAATACTAATGCATGAAAATCCTAACCTCAAAAAAATCACCCGTTAGTAGGGCCAAGAATCCTCGCTACCCAACAGGATGAAAATTTTTCCTGTACATCGTCTAAATGAGTCGTGTGATATCTTGAATATCGTTTAAATGAAGCCATTGAAATACCTACCGTGTTCCTTCTTGGTCGAATCTTTCCTTGTCGATTCACCACTTTTACAATTCGTCTTAATATTTATGAACTGGTTTCTTTGAGTCTTACTGCTGCAATAACGGCTGCGCGATCAATTTCGTCAATCGGAGGTAAATACAAGATCGCATTAAAGGTGTATGAGGGCGTCAGACAAAGGTGCGCTTACACAATTTCATTTAGCCCTCTGAAAAGTAAGTTCATATAAAATAAACATAGGGCCAAAGCAGATCAAACACAAGGGGTTTCTATATATTACGGCTGCAGCGCCATCCTTGGGTCCCTTTTCTGCAAAACCATTGCTTATCATGAATTGAATACGCCTTATGAATTTCAGCCAGGTTGTTTAAAAAATAAGGATTTTGTAAATATGTCGACTATACAGCACGTCCATTTTTAGCAAACGAATTCATCATACAGGTGGCTCACATTGCGACTTTGAATAAAATCGGTGAATAAATAAATATACTTATAAATGACACGACTCCAGAGCCACCAAGCGAGTTTTCTAGTGGTTAGTCCATAGGTAATACGGCCATATGTGAAAAGTATAACTTCCGACAATTCGACTGAACTTGATCCAGTGCTTTTTGAGTTTAGTCCGAAGAACAAAAACAGCTACCATTTTATGTATATAGGTATGTATGTAGATAGGACAATCTATAACGAAACTTATAAAATTCAAATTTCAAACTTCGAATTGCTCAATGCGACTTAGAAATCTAGGAGAAAATGGTTCCCAGTCGAATGATGCTTGCCTATCTCTATATTTAGGGCGTTAGCATAAGGCGGTTCCAGAAATAGGCGATTTGAGAAGTTAAGTTTGTGTGAGAGGTGCCACGCCCCCTTTTCCAATATCTGCTACTTTTTGCCATAAATACGCTTCTGATAAAATATGTAGCTGTGTAAAATTTCAGGACGTTAGCATAAGCGCTTCCAGAGATAAGTGATAGAAGATGTTAAGTTTGTATGGGAGGTACCACGCCCCTTTTTCCAAAAGCTTCTAGTTTTCGCCATAAGTAGGGTATTTACAATTTATGCATCCGTGCCAAGTTTCAGTTACCCAGCGTAGTTGGTTTAAGAGAATTATTGTCGCCCTCAAAAAAGCGGTTTCAACCTTTTTTTTACGCATTTATATGTATAGCATTTTCAGTTTAAATGAAACCATTTTCAAATTAAGCGAAACCTTTTTCAAATTAAATGAAACCTTTTCATGTTAAGCGAAACCTTTTTCAAATAAAATGAAACCTTTTTCAGATTCAGTGAAACTTTATTCAAATTAAATGAGACCTTTTTCAGATTCAATGAAACTTTATTCAAATTAAATGAACCTTTTTTCAAATTAAATGAAACTTTATTCAAATGAAATGAAACTTCTTTTTTGGATTACTTTGAATTAGCTGTTACGTGTTGCTCTCCCTTACGGTCAAGGCATGTTAAATACAGTGTTGCCGTTTCGGTCCAATTGGACCAAAATTGGTGGTTTCATTTCTTAAAATAAAGCTCTGGTAGGTTGGTTGGTTTGCTGTGATTTTCGAGTGGTTTTGGTAACTAGGCAAATCATATAATTTATTCATTTTATAAAACTTCAAATATCTCTGTTTTCGGGAGTACATGTAAAGGATGGTGTGAAAAGGAAAAGAGACATGGGACATGTCAAACTTATTTCCAAAAAATTACTTTTTACAGAATTGAAATCGGTTCAGCCGTTTGGTCAGGCATCGCCGTCATACGAAAGACATTTCATTTTTATATATATAGAGATATAGATTTTTTTTTTGACTTGATAATTATTCTCATTTCATTTTGGCAGTAAATAATAAGACATATTTAAGAAATTATTTGTGTGAACAATTGCGAATTGAGCATTATACTGCTAAATTTTGATAACTATTCTATTGAAATAAAGTGAAGCTAACATTTATAAAATATCCTTTGAAATCTTTAACTCTTAAGATTTTAACAATATACTTGCCTAGAAATCAATGAAATTGTTTGCAAAATGTAAAAATTATAAGTTATATGCCCCATTACACGGGATTTTGTGCCCCTATCACTACAATTTTATGAATACACCAGACTATGAAGAGTTTATAAATCTATTCAATGATTCAGAAATGATTTAAAAGAACACAACCAACCCGGTACTTTAGATGAACTTTTGCTTATTTTAAGTTATTAAACACAAGTGTTTTTTTCAGTAAAATTTAGTAAATATTATTTGCGACTATAATACGAAGATTTTCTGGTCAAAAAATTTAATGTATGATGATTTTTGAACTAGTTAGAATTTTGAAGGATAATCGAGTTATATTTTTTAATCCTGCAATTAAACATCCCAAGTTTAGCTCGAACATTTTTTTATGATGACAGAATAAAAATGCGAGGAAAAAATGGATAGGCGAAGCCTTTTGGTTAAACCTTGCCCAAGCGAACCGTACGTGTAACGTGGCCAGTGTTTTGTGTAACGTTACCAGTACCCAAATTTTATGAGCAAAAATGGTCAAAACCCTAAAGTTTAAAACAATTGAGTATGCAGTTGTCCACCCACATTCTTTGTAGATGACATACTAAAAAACTAGCAATATTCGTTTGCCCATTTCGCAGAAATTTCAAACTTTCTGACACAAGCCATCATTGAACTTCCAAATACTGTAACGTAGCCAGTGCACTTTCGAATGCCTATAACTTTGAAACCCAAGGATTTATAAAAACCTATCTACTTCAGGGGCATAGATTTGACCATGCCTAATCATACCACCTAAAAATCATATTTGGTTTTGTGTTATTTATCGGACGATTGATTCATATTGTAGAAAAAATGCGTACGAATGTAACTTAGCCAGTCAAAAAAATTGACCACTACTGCGGCATATATATACCAGCACGGGCATGAGGAGTAACTTGTATAGTGTGATTTTTGTACGACGAGAGAGGACTTTACTTATCATTTGATCTTATTAGAGTTAATGCTGGTTCCTAAATATACGAAGTACTTTTAAGAATTTATAACAGTGATGTGGGGGCCCAGACGCGTACGCTCTGATAACAGGAGATACTTCGCTTTGCTCTCATTCACCACCAGACGCATGCCCATGAAAAGAGGTACGTAAATATATGTATTTTTAATAAAATATTAAATAGATGCATGCATATATTTAAATCGCTTGTTTTATCAACAAAAAGCGACCACAGTGCCAAGAGAAGAGGCTAAGTTTTTCTTGACTTGTGGGAAAAATAAGCACAATAAATTTGGCAGCTCATAATCAGTGATTTGACTATGTAAACGTTTCGATTAGCGAACGCGATTTGATGGCAGATATTTTTATATACATAAGTATATAGTAAACGCACTTCAATATTAGAGCAATTTTTTACTCTTAGCACACGTTTGTTTTAAGTAACTTTATTTGGTTAACAAAACTAATTTTTAAAAGAAAACGATTTGCTTTCATTTTTAACTCTTGTTTATTTAATTTTACATTGGCAATTACTTTATGGAAAAATTAAGACCAACGCCAACGACAGAGATTATGCAAAGCATTGTTATTGCCTAGTGGCAATTACTTTCGCCTCACGTTTCACTCGTTACACGTCGCAACAATCAGAACTTCATTGTTTGAGCCAAGAACTGTAAAAGAGTTTACAAATGAGTACTTCAAAAACTTTTGTATGTATTTTTAACCCTGCTGTTAGGTTGAAAAAGACTTGAGAATATTAGGTTAAGAGACCGTTTTGTCTATACTGCAATTTTCATACGATACAACAATTTAATCCAATATTATGTGTATTTATTGGCAAACGAATACAAATATCTTCCCCAGTTTCAGTGGCATTTCCAAGTAATGCTACTTCCCAATTTAGGGTCTAGAAAGATTGAAGTCTAAGTCTCTGACATCAAGTGTTCAATTCGTGACCCGTTTTTTACCAAAACTATCTGAAAAATACTCTGTCTAGCATTTAATGACCAAAATTATCCACTAAATACATAAATAAAAACGCTTGTTTTGTAAATAATAGTTAAACAAATGCTTATTATTTTGGTTTCAATAAAAGGACTATACATTGGACCAAGTGTTCCCTTAACCTAACCCTATCCTGCGTTATGTCAGACAAATGAATTTTGTACATAGTAATAGTTAAAAAGGAAACGAGCCGAGCCTAGCCAATAACTGGGCCAAATGGGCTTAACCTAACAGCAGGGTTAAATACTTACAATTACATGTATATTATAATGTATATACGTAGATGGGATATGTGCATACAGAGTAGCTACGAATTGTGAATGTTTTGGTTATCACGCAAGCGGTTCTACATACAATGAATGAAGAACAACAAAGTGGTTACGTAAACAGCAATTGCCGCCAACAATTTATGTGAAAGCGAAGAATACACAGTCTCACAGAAATTCCGCAGTTACTTATGCATGTATATTCGTACGTTAGGGCGGGTCAATTTGTATGCGAGATTTTTTCGACTAAGCGTGTATAGTTAGCACAGAAGGATTCTACGTGAAATTCTATGTAAATTTCTCGAAGAAACCTTGAAAAAAATTTAATTTGGAATTTGCCAAATTACGAAAATAGGTTTTTCAGTATTTTACTGTAGTTTCGTAATGAAGTGCTTAAATTTTGTAAAAAAAAAACATATTACACCGTGCGAGAGTCAATTGTACACACGGAAAAATTAATATATTCATAAAACTGGGGACCAAATATAGTAAAACTGCTTTTTTAGTTTTTCTCTCTGACGCCAGGATTTTTTTTAAAGGACTTTGAAATTTTTAGAATAAGATTGCATAAAAAAATTATTCAAAAGATTCGGTGCATTATGGAAAAACAATATGGGTATCAATTAAAAGGAAAAATTCTGTAGAATAGAAAAATAATAATTTTTGTGTGCACCAGGACGAATAAGTATTGAAAATGTCCTTTTCAAATTTTATCATTAAATATCCTTGGAAATTTCCAATATTTATTTTTGAAAAAAATATATGTCAAGGACTAATATGTTAGCTACCACATCCTCGAATTTCGTCATAACTTTATTAGTTTTAGATAAAAAAATTTTGCACTTCTCCTAATAGGATATTGATAGTTACAATATACATAAATAAAGATATTGGAATCATTATTATGGCACCATGTATGCGCTCTGAAAGAACAAACTGACCGTATGTTATACCTACGGTTTAAACACTTTAATTGTTTTGTATATAAGGGCGTAGCCAGCCTTTCATCTAGGGGGCAGGAGTTTATATAGAGGGAAAATATGTTTTTAATTATTTTTTTTTTTGTATATATAACGAAATATTTACGTTTAAGAAAGTATAAATTTTCTGGTAGCCTTTACAACGATACCAAATTCTTAAAAATCGGTTAGTAATTTCTTTGTTAATTTTTTTGCTTTTTTATAAAAAAAAGGTATTTTTTCTTTTTAAGTGTTTTTTCTCAAATTTTTATTTACGAAGTATACGAATACGCATATCAGAATAAAGAAGATTTGATTGCGTTAACAGCAATCTCAATTTTTAAAAAATTGCTTAGTAATTTGTTTGTTTAAAATATTTCTATTTTAGAAAAAAATGTATTTTTCATTTTAAATGTTTTTTCTCAAATTTTTACATATAAAGTATACAAATATGCATATCAGAAGATGAAGGGGGTGCAATCACGTTTACAACGATACCAACTTTTTAAAAATCAGTTAAAATTTGTTTGAAATATAAGGTTTTTAATTTTTCGAAGACCCGACTTTTGCCCCCTTATAGCACCTGTAATATTAGTTTGCAAAAAAAAAGTTATAAACCATTTAAATATGAGCAAAAGGCGGTCTACGACTGTATTTTTAGTTTATTAGTTATTTACATATAATAATAAAAAATAATTTTTACCAAAGATTCTATTTCGAACTTCGAAAGCCCATATCTCGATTTCGGAGGCTAACTTCGAAAAACGGAGAAATTACTTTTTTACCTATGAATCAATCTCTTAAAAAAAATTGTTTTGGTCCAATACGCAGCGGAGTGCTGTACAGTGTAATGATTCTAGTATCTTGATTTACGTATGTTGTTACTATCAATATCTTATAAAGAGAAGTGAACAATTTTTTAATCTAAAACTAATCAAGTTAGAAGGACGAAATTCGAGGATGTGGCAGTCTACGTATTTCAAAACTAAACATTGGAAATTTCCAAGGATAGTCAAGAATAAAGTTTTAAAAGGACATTTTCAACATTTATTCGTCCTGGTGAAACAAAAAATTAAAAATTTTGTTTAATTCGACAGAATTTTTCCTTTTAACTGATACCCATATGGTTAATCTACAATGCACCAAATCTTTTAAATAATTTTTGTATTCAATCATATCCTGGAAATTTTATAGTCCTTTAAAAAAAATCCAGACGCCAGAGAGACAAATTAAAAACGCAGTTATACTATATTTGGCTCCTAGTTTTGTGAATATATTGAGTTTTTCGTGTGTTTTAAAAATTGTTGGTTTTTGTCGCACGGTGTTATAATCTGTTTTTTGATATGCGGAATTTGTTTATGCTCTTATATTAAAACGATTAAAAACGATCACATTTTCTTCGAAACCCATTTTCGCAATTTGACAAACTACAAACTTATTTTAGACCCATGGTTTCTTCGGCAAATTGACTGAGTCTTACACCTATAGCCAAAAAAAATTACCCGCCCTTATGTATGTACATAAATACGTACCACACCACATAACGATGTTACCTGCTATTATGTATTACACTGCCATATACAAAAATGAGATATAGATATGCAATATGTACCTACATTAGGCATAAATTCCTACAAATTAAATATATTTATGAGGAGAAGATGAAGAGTGATGTAAACCTAACGAAAATTAGGCTTTTTTAAAAATTTGGTAGAAAAAGTTTCCGCAGGGAACTCCGAGATTTTTTTTGCATGTAAAAAAAACCACATAAATAGCTAGTCCTCTGCAATAACGATACAAATCAAACTTCAAAAAATAAAGAGTCTTACTACTGTTAAAGGGTTCATATCTCTAATCCTTGTCTAATCCATGTCTAGTCCCTTATCTGTTTATAAGAGTTTGACATATTAAATAACCAGCACCATATAAATAAACATTTAAATCTTCAAACTTTTAACAGTTACCCCAACTATACTCGACAATTTTTAAAAACTCTGAATAAAAAGTCCAAAATTTTTGTCTGTAATTATTAAAGTTTCTTGAATTTTTTACAATTTTTGCACTAAATTCAAAATGTGGATTGATATGTTGCCGCTTATCCAATGTGCTATTTATTTATTTATTAGACAAAAATGGAGGTAAAAATAAGATTAAAACCTTTTTAAAGTATGTACATCAAGCTCAATAAAATTATTGAACATAATTGTTATAAGGCCACAAATAACAAAAACAAATAACTTAGGCACGAGCAAACCTGAAAACTTAAACATTCTGAACATAGAATTATTAACAACAAGTAAGAAAGTCTAAGTTCGGGCGGAGCCGAACATTAAATACCCGGCGCAAGTATTAAATATATGTTTTCCACCTTTCCGAAAGCTACCGCTACATGATAAGCCGGAGTGTATACATTTTAAGTAAATTAGCGTCCTTAAATTTCGAAATATTGAAATTTCAAGCATTTTTGAAATTTACCGTTATATGAAAAGCGGCCTCAAATTTAGTCCGATTTCAACAATTTTCAACGGTTTGCTTTTATGTGGCAAGCACAATAACCATACCGAGCTTGGTACAAATTGCTAGAACGGCTAGCGAGATACATATCACAAGTTGGCGGTGCTACGCCCATTTTCCAAAATTTTGTCATAAACGTATTTCTTGGTAAAGAATTGTTGCAACCATCAATTTTGAATAAATTAGCTTCAATATTTACTGATTTATCGAAGATTTTGTATTTCTCGAAATTACCGTTATATGGGATGTGGGCGTGGTTATTGTCCGATTTTAGAAATTTTCGGCCATTTGGTATGTTGTACCAGGACCAACAACTGTGCCAAGTTTGGAAGAAATTGGTGTAGCGGTTACCAAGATATACACATGTAACCATAAGTGGGCGTGGCTACGCCCATTTGCCAAAATTTTGTAATATTCTTATTTTTCGTCTAAAACTTATTATAAATATCAATTTTGAGTGAATAATCTCCAGTAGTTACTAAAATATCGCAGTTTTCGTATTTCTGAAAATAACCGTTATATGGGAAGTAGGCGTGGTTATTGAGCGATTTTAAAAATTTTCGGCCATTTGGTATGTTATGCGAAGGCCAACAACTGTGCCAAGTTTGGAAGAAATTGGTGCAGCGGTTACCAAGATATACACATGTAACCATAAGTGGGCGTGGCTACGCCCATTTTCCAAAAATTTACAATATTCTTATTTTTCGTCTAAAAATTATTGTAAATATCAATTTTGAGTGAATTATCTTCAGTAGTTACTAAAATATCGCAGTTTTCGTATTTCTGGAAATTACCGTTATATGGGAAGTGGGCGTGGTTAAAGTCCGATTTCGCCCATTTTCAATACCAACCTACCTTGGATTAAGGGAAACCTACATGCCAAATTTCGTTGAGATATCTCAATTTTTGCTCGAGTTATCGTGTACACGGACAGACGGACAGACGGACAGACGGACGGACAGACAGACATGGCTTAATCGATTTCTTTTTTCATCCTGATCATTTATGTATACATTTGTCTATATCTATCTCTATTCGTTTTGGCTGTTACAAACAACCGTTATGTGAACAAAATTAATATACCCTTATGCACAAGTGCGCTCGGGTATAAAAACCAACAAAACCAACAACCGCATGATCAAGGTGAATAGCAGCGGAATAGCTGCGCTTGATTGTAGTTGGCTCACATGAAAAAAGTGGAAAAAGCAACCACAGCTTATAAGCCGAACTTAGCAAAGTGCGTAGGCAACTGGCTGTGTCAGCCGGGGTCGTTGGATCGAGTCCGACTGAAGAAGTCTTATGAGGAGATGTGGTGATCTCTGAAATAGCCTCAATTCTACCATTTTATTAATTATTGTTGTTTTTTCACAATAGTTTTTCATGAAAAACGGCCTCAATCTCAATAAAACTCTTGAATATATTTCGTCAACTTCATTTAATATTTGATTAGAGAAAACCAAATTAAATTAAATTCAGTTAAATTAATTTAAGTTAAAATAAGCTTAGCACTATCACAAAACATACGTAAATCATTAACAAGTAATAAGCACAATTAAACATATAGGTAGAATAAAATGAGCTCAGAGAGGCAGATGAAAGGAAAGAAAGAATATTATTAAGGTAATCACACTCATCGCAGTGACCCAAAATAGTTATATATTAGGAATTTGTAGTTACCTTTATTTAACAGAGACTTGACAGATTCTGGTATATTATTTCAAAGTCTCACACCGGTGATGAAAAACAGTCTCGACGAGGTAAGATAGGTGTATTTTGGGACAATCAGATCGTGACGTCTACTGGACCTACTCAATTTAAGCCATTAAGCCATTCCATTTTAATAGTTTATAGCCATTAAGCCATACCAGTTTAATAGTTTCTACATAAATATGCAGCTCCTGGCAGCAGTATAGTCCACAATGCTGCAATCCAAATTCTTATTTTTCCGAAGTGATATATGGTCAAACTTCTCAAGAGCATATACATATCGCATAACGTTATTAAACAAGACATTGATTTTGTGAGAGGATATGAAATCGAGCTTACTATATATGTATAAGCTCAGAGTACGTTAAATATATGTGGCACAATAAGTTTTTTTGCCAACTTGCGTCTTGTTTCAAAAGGAGTGAAAGCAGCGGACATTTTCAATCTACGCAAAACGGCATACACATTACTAACAAGACAATTAACATGGTCGAAACAAGTCAACTTGGAGTTTATCACATAACCCAAATTTTTAGTCTTGTCTTTGAACTTAACAACACTAGCACCAATAACCAATTCCGGTATGTTCTCAACATGTACCACGCTGCTACATATCAGCCACATAAAGGACTTTGGTATTTAAACACAGATAATTATCACTAGCCCATTTCGAAAATATAGAAAAATGGTTTTTCAAAACAAAACAAATGGCAAGTCGGCATAAAACTGTGTGACAACATCAAGGAGCCCGCCACAAATCGAAGGAGAAGCTCGGCAAAACACTAACATATGTGCAAGCGGCAATCTATTATTATTAATTTTATTGCAAAATAGCAGACAAATCATTATTAACTTTAAAACACAAAGCCTCAACAAGACCAATACGACTAGACAAGTACACCTGGATATCATCAGCGCACACATGCACATTGACAAACTGACACACGGAGAATACATAATTGACGAAAACATTGAACATAAAATTATAAACATTCAATAAATAAAAGAAACACAGCCAAAACTGATCTAAATGTCACTAAACTTTATCAGCTGACCCCAAGCGTACATATATACTTATATGTAAGTCAACCGATAAAAAAAGAAACTGATTTTTAATCGCAGTCATAATGCGGTTGACATGAATTTTTCCACAAACATTTCTGTACAAATATGCACATGTTTTTTACAAGCTTCTGTTAAATTTCACCTGTGCGTAGTGAAATCTTACCTCAAATTTTAACCAACTTCCCGATGAGCTAGAAACTTGAACTTCCACCAGGTGGCGCAGGTGTCGAGATATTTTAAAAACGCGTATTTATGATCCAACATGGTTCATATTCGGGATATATGTATATTACTTACATGAAAAGGAATAACTCGACAAGAAATGTAGCTGTTAGGTGCTGAGTTGTTCTGCCATGAGTTACATACTCGACTCCCAGGAGCTTTGGAAACTTTGACCATACTGCCTGCATCTCTCTACTGGTAAAGCACGTGGGCGTATATCGTGGGCGGATTTGGCGTACTCTACATATCGCGCTGCAGCGTGCTTTGGCCCTCTCAGGTTGCTGGGTAAACTGCGGGCTAAACATGCGTGCGCACATCCAAGGACGCGATGACGACAGTGCCGTCGGGATGTCGGATTTTTAAGAGATTTGAAAACAATTCGTAGTTAAAGCATTGTTGCACTAGCTGGAATGTTGAATAAATTACACCATCGTTTGGGTAGGTAAAGGAATGAATATAAAATAAATGGACTGCATAACCTCAAAACTTTCGACGTAATTTAGAATTTTTTTTTAACAAATAGGAAGATAATAAGGCGCTAAATCTCAAACTAAGTTGAAATTTTCTTCTAGCTACATAAACGTACATAAATATATACAGATGTATATAAGTATAAGCTTTTATAAATACATACATATGTACAGTATGTACCTATACATAAACAAATGTAAATCTTTCCAAGTGTACGCCTCTGATATATGTATGTATATCCTTGCAGTTCGGCGTAACACCACAACGAGGAGACAGTTACTATACACTTACATATAATCAGATCCATAATGTATATACTAACATATATATCTGAGAAGAAAAGAACATTCGAAATGAACGCCGATGAGTGAGAGTGAAGTTTAATTTCATTCGTACCGTTCGTCGGACGACACTGAATGCCAAGTAACGATGGAGAAAAACAAAAGAATCAGTAACGAAAAGAACGAGCAAGTCAAATCGCAAGCATAAACCTTACTTCTAAAGAATAAAGAAGAAGGGAACCAACAGCAACATGAACATGAAGACAAATTCAAATGCCAATAAGACGGGACGAGCGCAAATCGGTAAATAGCGCTAAGTTATAATGTATATACGCATGTATGTGTGCATTTTTGGTTGCTTTTGTTGTGTTGTAATCGCACCAAAGTCAGAGTCAATGTTAGATATCATGTAATGGGCCGGAAAACTGGTTTTTAGCGGACAGTTTGTTGCTGCTCTGTCTCTATTTCTGTTTTGTCTCTCACGATTCGCTTCGCTACTGGCAAAACTTGCTCATTGTCTGCTCTCTGCTAACCAAATAAAATCACAGCTAATCACTGGTCAACAAGTACCACATATAAACAAACATACGTAGTTGCGCATACTCGTACCTCTGTATGTATGGCAAACACGTACCCACACATCAACATTTATAGCTGTAAATTTGTCGTCAATCGGCTGGTCAGCTCGGTTGAGACGGCCGAATGTCCACAAAAGACCGACCACAACGCTGGTCATCCGGTGGCGCACAGGTGGTATGCAATGCGTTCTCATGCCTACGAATGTGAGAGTTTCTCGCTCAATTCCTTTACCTCGTCGCTATGAGTAACTGAATTCGCCGCAAAAAGCGATACAGTGCACACCTAAGCCGCGCGCAAGGGTAGGTCAGTGTGTTTCTCAAGCCGGCTGCATGCTCTGCATGAATAACGTTAGTTAGGCAAATGCTTAAGTCAATAAGTAAGCACTATGGACAGTTAAGTGAGAGGACAAAGTGGAATTTATTTGCTCGTTTTTTGTAGGTATGCACATAGAGCTCAATGGAAATATCGGTAGGCTTTTGTATACGTGTAAACCGAAGAGAGCGTCCAGCAGTGGATTTCGCCGAAGCTGTCTATCAAACATTCTTATTGGATATTGTAATTTTTTTGCATCACGTTTTGTGGATTCTGAGTAATGTATAGTATTGCCAACTTGCTAAATTCCATCACATTTGTAAGATATTCAAAATCACGAATTCTGACTAATGGTTGATTAATAGATATCATTTAGATTCCATTTTTTAAATGACAAATAAGAATAATGAGCGGTTTGTGAAGATAATTTTATAAATTAGTTCGGACACGATTTTCACTGTCATCATAAAAAAACTCATCTTACCTCGCCCGATGTAAGGTCCATAGGATGTGCGTAGAGTAAAAGCTGACTAAACATATTCATATAGAATACCCCAAATACCCATAGCAAATGTTCCAGTTTTCTCTCGTGTTCAATACTGACAGCGTTATTTTGGGTTAGGTCAGGTTAGTATAGAAAAGGGAACGTTTAGTGAGGAGTGGCATCTGATCAATGCGAATTAAAAAGTAAGATATTTAAAGAATTAGAAAAACGTAATAACATAGTTAAAACAAACGCTGGGCATTGAACTTTTTGTGCAGAGAGTATCTGCTGCCAAAAGGTAACTGACATGTAGCCCTTGATAAAGTATCGTAATAAGCCCCGACTCGAGAATCAGATACTTCGGTAATTATACCGCGCCAACCTAGGAATCGCTACATATATTTTTATGAACTTTAAATTATGTGATTTACACCACATGGAAAACTGAATCGCATTTGTTATGCCCACTTATCCAAGATGTATGTACGAACTACTAGGTTGTCTAGAAGTCTTTTTCAATAACGGCCGCTATTGGAAGACAATGGCAAACCGCGACGTACCGTGGAAAAGTTTTACATAAATACCATCTGCTGCTCAAATGTAGATTAAAACTTTAGGCCTCTCTATTTGTGTAGTAGCATTAAGACAAACACCACAAAAGTTATTTATTACCCTGTTTTCGGCCACATACGCTTGTAGGGACTCCATTTTGTCATCAACCGTATAGCTTCATGCAATATCATTGCGAACTGATGTCATACTCGTATAAACTATATAGAATAACATTCTCATGTTGTCAGGAGAGTGATAAAACATTCGTTGTTGTTATTGTTCTTCGGTTATTATTAAATCATTGTCGTTAAGCTGTTTAAAAAGGGTTGGACCAAAGAGAGAGGGATGTCAGCTGAGTAGGATTAAGCTGGCATGTGAAGAGGTGGTTGGTGTCGTGCGGACAATCTCCACATGCCGGGCATTCATTGGGGATATTTGGGTCTAGTCTGGACAGGCAGCTACAGTATCCAGACCGTAACTGTGACAGGGTAACGCGGGTCTCTTTTGGAAGTTGAAGCTCCGTGACTGCTATAGGTGGTGATTGGGCTCCGATCACAGCATTCGTTGGCCGGGAGTCGTGGTAGGCGGTGACAGACTCCCTATGAATGTCGTTGATCGCTCGTCGGTACGTCACCGGGTCCAGTGGTTGATCTACGTATGGCTGGACCACTTCCTTGTATATGAATAGGTGCCCCCTGACGCGCCTGGGCGGAGGCTCCTCCTCTAGCAAAGGTCTGTTGGGGTGTTCACTTATGTGGCACCCCACCAGAAACTGCTTACAGAGCATTTTGTTGTGCTCCTTTACGGGGAGCACTTGGGCCTCACTGTGTAGGTGGTGCTCAGGCGACATCGAAAGGCACCCTGTCACTGTCCGGAGTGCTACGTTCTTACAAGTCTATAGCTTCTACCACTACATCCAACTAGTCCCGGTGACCAAACTGGTGCTGCATGGTTTAGAACCGGCCGGCCAATTGCCTTGTATGTCTCCAGCAACGTTTCTTTGTCTTTCTCCCAGGTGCTGTCGGCGAGCGACTTGACTTCCTTGTTGTGGCTCTGTACTTTGTTGACAACTGCGGTTGTGTTCGTGGAGAAGGAGAGCAGGCTATCAGTGGTGACTCCTTAAATTTTCGGGTTATTTACTGTCGGTATTGGTGTGCCATCGGCGTGTATGCCTAATTCTAGCCTGACCTCCTTTGTCCAGGTGGTGAAGAGGGTCGCCGTTGATTTCGTTGGGGTGAGTGTTAGGCTGCATGCAGTGAAGAAGCGTAAAAGGCGAAATTCTATTCACAGATGCCAATATCTAGAGATCAGGGAAACTCCTTCAGGTGGCTGGGGAAGCTTCGAGATGTAGAAGTTAAACAGGAATGGGGAGAGAACATTACCTTGTGGAACCCCTTGTTTAATTTTTCTAGGATTGGAGGTTTGATGTCTGCAGATTACTGACGACAGCAGCGTGGAATTTCAGACGGTGTCAAACGCCTTTGACAAGTCCAACGTTACTAGGACAGTTCTCTCACAGGGGCGGTTGCGGTTTAGGCCACGCGTTATTTGAGTGTTTATGGCGTTAAGTGCTGTTGTTGTGCTGTGCATTTTATGGAAACCATGCTGGTGCTTCGCTTGAGTCAGGTGGTGGGTGAAGTACGGGAGTAGCTGGGCCACTAGTGTCTTCGCAACCGGGAAAGGAGCGTTATCGGGCGATAAAAGTCTCCTTTGTTGGCGGGTTTCCCCGTTTTCAGCAGTGGGACCATTCTCCCTGATTTCCACATATCAAGATTGATGAGAGTGGCCATTGACAGGTTGAGGACCTCGGCTAGGTACGCCTCTCCCGCGTGCCCCAAATGTTTCAGCATCAGCATATATATTCCGTTGGATCCAATGGCTTTGGAGGATTTCGCCTTTCCATGGCCCCCTTCACTTTGCCGTTGGTGACAACAAGTGGGGCACTGTTTTTAGGTAGTTTGGACAGCCTCCTACAGAGGAAGAGAAAGGCCCCCACTGCGATGGAAAGAACAGGTGGAGAAGGACTTGGCTTCACTCGGCATTTCCAATTGGCATCAGTTGGCACAGAAGAGAAACGACTGGCCTGCTTTGCTGAACTCGGCCAAAATCGCTTAGGCGGTTACAGCGCCAAATAAGAAGAAGTTAATAATTTGCCATTAGGTATTTTCTCATGTTCCCGGATACTGTTGGGCCAACCTATTTTTACTCTTTCGCCAAGTTAGAGAATGCTGCGCTTATTCTGTATATGATGCTGTTGCTGCGACTCAGACATATTTATTACACTTTCCAATATTGACTAAAGAAGCCGCAGGAAAAAAGCGGCCTTGCCTAATACCTCATTTGGTCTCAAAGATAAAGTTGTGATCAATGTCACTCTAAACAGCCGTCGTTGTGAGCCTCGCAGAACCACACACTACTTGTGTCGCCATTCAAAGAAGTATTGAGAAGTGTTCCCTGCAAAACTCAAGTACACTCTTAACGCTTTTTTCCTCAGAGTTTCATCTTCACATCTGCAGGAATCCTCCCGGTCTTGAAACAATTTGACCGCCGCCTTATTTTCTTACAAAACCTCCACGCTCACGCATTACCAACTCTCTATTTTTCCTCTTTTATTATTCCAGAATAACAATCAACCTGCGGACGGGGCTTTTTCGTCAGTCTTAAAGTATTTTGACTGAAATGTGGGTATATAGTGCCCATCCACTAACCAAGCTATGGAAAAATTTTTTTCCATGACGGTCATTACTAATAATACGAAACACTCGGCTAAAACTCGTAAGAATCAGTTTTTTTGCACCTCGAAAAAAGGTATAGGCTCAAAAATTGCATAAGAAATTCAGTAAAAGTCATAAAAGCATGAGATAATTTTATGCAAACTTCCCCAAACAGTGTATTTCAAAATCAACGAAAGTCTGGCCGAATTCATTTGAACAAAATTTGCATATGAACACATACACGTGCATAAATAAACATATCTCAACCTCAAAGCAAAAAAAATTTGCATATAAACATACACACGTGTGCAGAAAATTGCACGGTATCTTAAATTTTGCCAAAAGCAAGCTCCAAAAGAGTGCAGCAATATATGTGCAATAAGCCAAATGAAACCCCCAAAAGGAAACAAAATAACCTAAACACCAGAAAGACCGCAAATGGCTGAAATTCAGAGTCAAGAGCAATAGCAACAAACACATTGCAATCACATGGGGTACAACGAAATTTTATGTGAAATAATAGCCGAAACCAATGAGACCCAAAACGACGCAGACGACGAAAAACATAACAACGCCAAGTTGCCGGCAATAATAGAGTCGCTTTGAAAAGCAAAAAAAACAAATAAGCAAGCAAGACGAAGACCCCTAACATGAAACATGCACAAGAACAACAAGAAAAGCAGTACTGGTATTACCTCTACCTTGACTCTGAACTGTGAAGCCGCGACCGCGATCTGTCGCTCGGCCACCGAAGCCAAATTCACGTCTAAGTCAAGCCGCCACGAAGCAAGATACCAAAGCAAATGTGAAAAACTAAGCAAGCAACTATAAAGAGGAGCTCTAAGGGGAAGAGGTGGAGGTTGGAAAGAGTTATGAGGCAAAACATGCGGTTAAACGACAAAAACTGCAGTGGAGCCAGAGCTCCAGGTATCGAGCACCCAAATGAAACGGTGTTCAGCTGAGTAACTGTATGCATTGAAGACAACCATACGGAAAATAGTTAGAATGCGAGAGATGCGCTGTTCGCAGCGAATTCGAAGCAAGAGTATTAGTGAGCATTCCAAAACGGAAATCTCCAATACACAAAGACAATAGGCCAACAGGTGAGGAAATTTTGATCAAGTGCTGCGATAGTATGCGTTTGTGAGCGCAAGTGAAGATTAGTATGCTACGTGCAACAACAACCATGCGACAATCATAATAAACAGTAAGTCAGGTAAAATGCCGAAACCGTTAAACACAAACACGCGCATAGTTAGCAGTATAGGCGGGCGGCGGCTTGAGAGAGCAAAACTCAGGCTCAGCCCGTTGTCGACGAAAGCGAAGTCGAACTCAACCACCCCAACAACATATGTGTGTGTGTGAGAGAGCGAAGGTGCAGGTTTCGTTGCCTTGCACTGCGCTCACCTAATCCAAGTTCACCTGCTCATTGTTGCCTCTCTCTCTCTTTCTCTCTCTCTCTTTCTCCCACTTTTCCTTAACACTGCAGCGTCAATTCGCTTCTGTACGCACGCAATCAGACTTAGAATTCTGATCGTTTGGCCGCGTTGGCGCTCAGTTCTAGCCACAATCGCCGTTCGTGTGTTACACTACAAAAGTACGACGCCTTTGCACAACGGCATACAGTGTTTTTCTCCAACTAAAGCAACAAAATTATTCGAAGTATGAAAAACGAAGCGGCCTTAAGAACTTCTAACAACGGCACTCACTCATACATCTTCTGAGTGTTCACAACAAAGGTAAAACGACGAAACTATGCGAGGCATAGCGATCACTGGCTCAGCAACCAGCAACCAATATACCCAACTACCGGCTGTGTAAAGTGCAGCCGTTACACCCTGGCCCCGCATTGTTCCACCGGCCAACGTCTGTTAGAGGAGATCGACGGCTCTATATATACCTTACGCGTGGATGTGTGTGTGCCTATGGTTGGCGGTGTCGAATGAACCGCTGCTGCTGATTGACGACGACGGCAACGACGATAACTGGCTGACTTTGGACTAACTGCTTGTGCGCGAGTACCGCTGGAATACAGTAAGAGACGATCAAGCGTTGAGGATACACGCGTTTAGCGCTTCCAAATCGCGTTCGTCGTTTGCAAGCCCATGTAACAGTGAATCATTTAGATCAACCTAAAGTTCTAAGTAGAAAAACCAATACATACATTCATACTTGCAAATACAATTGGAGTGTATAATAAAATTTTCCTTATGCCACAGAAACAAATATAAAAAGGAAATATGCGAAGAGGTTAAATGAAGTGAAGTGTAGTTTAGTGATGAAATCCAACTTCTAAGTGAAAAATATTACTTTTGTGTGTAAATGATGAGATTCTAGCAAGGATAAAAAGGATTAAAAGGCCAGAATCTAAACGAAAGAGCTTTTACTGTGAAAATTCCAAAAAAGTGCAGAACAGTTTTTAAGAAACGAAAAATTTTTTAAAATAAATAAATTATACACACTTACTGTTAATACTAAACAAAATACAATATACTTTGCTATCAAAATGAAATAAATCAAACGGTAAAATACATACATACTGTGCGTAAAATTATTCTAAGTAGTAATAAATTTAATTCAAAATTTCGTATATAGGTTTAGTGCATGGAAGAATATATATTTTTAAGTTAAAGGTTGTGTTGTGTTAAAAATGGCACCCGCTCGCCGCCAAGCTATCGATCGATTTGAACAATATGAGCAAGCTAGTGAACAGAGCAGCCAATTAAATTAAAAAAATCCATTTTGGGAAACAAAAAAAAAGTTGTATTTAAGAACCCAGTAGCTTTTTTTACTCCAGCAAACACACACGACTTGGATTAGTGTTTTGCTGGCAGTGACTATGACTAAAATCGACAAGCTCAAAAAACGCGTTTGATTGAAAAATTAAAACGAGACTAACATTTTCAAACACTGAAGGCATACAAGCTTAAGAACTAACGCCAAAATGCCGAAAATTTTTCTCATAAAAAATCGTCTGCATCAGCAGCAACAACGACTCTTGGAATCTCAAAATCTGCTGCAGGATAAAAACGAAGATGATCGCCTAATACCGCCGCTGAGTCCCTCGCCGCCAGTAGGTGGTGGCAATGGCAGCGGCAGCGGCAGCAATGGCAAACCAAACTCGCCGCCAGTGCCCACAGATGCGCCGCGTGCATACACACCACCAACTGCAGCAACACGCAACATACACAACGCGTTGAGAACGCCCACACCAACTCCCTCAGCATCGTCACCAGCACTTGTACCACCAACGCCGTTACAGCCACCCAAGACGCCTGAACCACAAGACAGTGGCTCGTCTGCATTACAGTTGGTTGCGCCTCCGGATTCGTCCCCACATACTACAACTCCTGCTGTAATAGTGACCGCCGAGGACAATAAAAATGCCACCGTCACAGAACCAGTAAATCTGTTGGATACACCAACAGCAGCATCATCGACAACAACAGCTACAACGACTCCAAATTCACCACCTCTTTCGCGCAAACGTTTCCATCACCGACGATACTACTTTGGCCAACAGCAACAAAAATTATTGTATAATGCCGATGCTGACGCTGCAGAAGGTAAGTGTTTTACATAGAAACTATTATTCTGAAATCTCCTTTTATGTCTGTGAAGTGTTTGGGCAGGGAATACCCAGTGTATGAATAGATTGATTTGCGTTGTGGAGATTTCTAAGTAAAAAAATTTATAAAAGGTTATAATTTGAATCTTTATATCGAAATGAGGAGATCGCGATATTCAAGTGAAATCTAGCTGCGAAATAAAGGCAGGTTCGCAGCTAAAGTCTTTTGTTTAAAAGTCTACATCTGTCCTTTTTAGTTTTGTTAAACCACAGATTTGGAATGAAAAGGAATTGCTACTATTTTTTGTTGTAAACGTCTTTAATTTGAAAATTAAAACCAGTCTATTTGCTCATATTGATCAACATTTTTTTGTAATATAATATCGATGCAGTAGATTCTGCCACCCCTTTAAAATAGCTTAAAGTTTTTAATATTCAGAGTCAAAAAATTATATATAAAGAAATGTAACTACGATCATATTAAAATGTTAAATAAATTCTATTTGAAATAAAAATAAAAACAATTTTAACATAAACCTTATTTGAGGACTATAAATTCCTTTTTTTAAATTTCAAACCAAAAACATTTTAACAAAAAAATGCTCTTGCAATACATTGAAAAAAGAGTTTTTAATTCGTTTTCTATTTAATTTTATCTTTTTCTGTTTTTTAAGTCGGAAAATAATTAACAAATTTCTATTTTTGGTTTTTGTTTGCACCTAACATAAATTTCCATTTAAATAAAAATTTCCCTTGTTGAATCAAAAAATAACAAAATTTGTTTGGGTTTTATTCAATATACCAGAGTGTTTTCGAAGAACTGTTTCAAAACAAACCCGCTTTAGTACAGAATTTTATTTTATATGAATTAGATATGCAATTAAACAGTGAATATCTTTTTTACTTCTAAATAAATCTGGCAAACTTTAAACTAAGGTATTCTTTATTTTTGATCATTTAATAATTTTAAACATTTTACTAAGCTTGCGCAGGAAATTATTAAAATACATTTTTTTATAATTTTTTGCTGTATTAAAAACTTTTTATGTTGAATATATTTATATTTTTAGATCTTAGCAGCTCAACCAGTTTTTGTACGCTCCATAAAATGTAATTTAAATTTTCATATAAAAAATTTGCCTCATTTTTTTTATATTTTAATTTGAAGTAACGAAAAAATATTTGATTGCTATGGGTTCTTTCGAACGTATTGAACCGTTTGAAGTAGATGTTTTCCAAAAGTTTAGTCTCTACATACATCGCCAATTGTTTTTACAATTTTCAACAAAAGCTCTAAACTGTCAAAATAGTTTTTATTTTAAATATGTTAATTTTGGAAGCCCTTTTCATAAGCAACCGCAACCGTATAAATAAAAACTAAGCAGTTGATTTTCTTAAAATTTCATGCCTCTTACTTAAATTTATTTAAATAAGTCGAAAAAAAGCTATGAAATTTTAAGAACAAGCAATTGCTTATTTTTTACTCGTACGGCTTAAAATGTTTCTTTAAAATTTTTTTTAGCCTCTCCAAGGCTATCAATAAATAATGTTTTCATCGCCGAAAAACTTTTCACTTATGTACTTGCAAAAAATTATTATTGTTATTAAGTTCTACACTTTCAAGGTGTGATAAAGGCCTTTTTCATATTCTTAAAAAAAATCGGGGTGCTTAAATTTCAGAACCGAGAAAATTCGTCCGCTTTCCTTGATATCCTTAACCTGCCCAAAAGCAAAAAATATTGAAATTTTTAGAAAAGAGCTCTTCTTTGTTAAAAAAAACGATCTAGCTGAAATGGTTGTCATTGACTAAATAATGATGACTTTTTAATTTAAGCTGTATATGCAATTAAGCTTCTCCATTGATTTTAGCCCACCCTTTGTCCTGGTGTCATAAGATTTATTTATTATTTTTTTTAGTAGTAACCTTTTTCACGTAAATATCTCTTCTTATTTCTTCTTTTTTGTATATTAGGTGAACCCTTAATATTACGTTAGCATTTTTCATCGATACCTTTATTTGGTTTCGAGTCCAACGAAAAAATCAAGTTCGCTACTTAAGTCTTTTGTTTAAAAGCGGATTGTCAGCTTTAACTTAAGCGATTTGTTTGAAAAAAGTTTGCACAACTTGAAAAAAAAACCACGAATGAAAAAATCTCTCTAAATATAAATGAAATTATGTCAATATTTGTTTAAAATTCTAAACTTCAGCGGGTTTGAACGCTACAATATTTTTTCTCCAACGACACAAATATACTCTATGTACACACATTTTTTGTGTTTTTATAATTACATTCCTTTTATTTATTTAATTAAGTCATTGCAAATATCTAAATGTGTACAAGTATATTATTATTCGATCGCTTGCTCGCGATAAAAATCATCTAAACTAATTAATAGCAAACAACAATTGGTCAACACCCATACTAAACAAGACGGAAAAAAGTGATTTTTGCATTGTGTATGTACAAAAGAACATGTGAGTTAAGCGTTGACCATTAAATGAGCTGCGATTACTCGTGCTCGCCGCTGCTAAGCACTTTCAATTTGACAACAAACAAGACAACTTGACATATTTCTTTAAGCTTAGAAGCGGCAAAAAATAAGTATTCTTTATACAATATCTGTTCACTTATTTTGCTCTATATCACTAAGCTTTCAAATCAGCAAAATTTAATGCGCAAATCAAACTGAAGCACACCCTCTACCACTTGCATTGAATGCGAGAGGATTTGTGCCATAAAAAGTTTCCTTAGGTAAGAGTGTTGTTGTAGAAATTCAGTTTCGAAATACATCCACATGCAAACCCAGTTGCAAACTAGGGTGCATATGTACATGCAAATGTCTGAACAGGCTTGCGACCACAATACGCTGAAGCACGGAAACTGTGTTTGTATGCATATTTATTTTTGTAATTTTTTGCTCACTTAATTTTACTGAATTTTTATTTCGTGTTTTTATTCTTTTCATCTGCATGGGGGTGTGTTTGCCATAAATTGTTGGACCATAACCAATATATTTCTTTATATAGCTTTATATACGAAGTATGCATAAGTATATACATACCTGTGGATGTATGCGCACACATAATATATCTCATAATTTAGCGTTAGAATAATTGTTTATGACTTTGTCAGCGAAACAATGCAATTTAAAAAAATTTCAAAGCGCATTAACCGACCGACAACGACCAGCCTGCTTGACGTGCTGATTGACTGCCAGCACCCACACGCTTGCATGCACACATTTTCTATTTCTATGGCTACTGTCTCGTTATGAAAAAGGTGCGCTTTGGACGCTGAATGAGTGCCCGAAATGAATGATTGTCAACAAATGTCGGGGTATAGCTTAAAGTGCTTTGATTTTCTGTTCTTTATACATACATATATAAATCGTTTGCCTGCTAAATAAATGAATGCTTATTATTATTTGCGCAATAAATCTGAACTCAAATAGGTTCGGCTATTTTAGCAGTTCATAATGTTTTCATTCAAGTATTCGAGTGTCAGAAAGAAAATTATTTTGAACTTGCTTGCCAAATTTTTTTTACATTTGTTCTTCTTTCTTTGTTTATTCTTTCTTGAATACATTTATGGCAAGCCTTTTCAATCGATTATAAATTTTTGCTTTGCATTCCTCATTATCAGTGAAAATGCATTTGATTTTATTATGTTATGTTATTGTGTTATTTTACTTTCATTACTGTAGATATGTGCATGTGTACCTATTGTAAAATTTAAATTTGCATTTTAGATTTTCAAAAAGTCAAAATAGCCTTGATTTTTTTACTTAATCTTATTTTTAATTTAAAAACTTTTGTTACTAAATTTTCTGTGTCCGTTTCCTCCCTTTTATTTGATTTAATATTCTTTCAATTTTTTTACATTTTTAACTTATGTTATTTTATTTTACATTCATATACCAAAGGCATTTTTCCATAAAAACGCTTTGTATGCATTTATGCCAGCATTAGATGTATTATTTTACTTCATAGCGTTTTCTTTTCTCGAAATAATGATGCATTTATTCTGCCCTGCGCCTGGGCTGTCAAGTCTTCATGATCTTTTCTCAGCATCTTCACAGGCATATTGCGTGTTCTTTCTTTAAAATGTTGCGCTCTGATAATGTTGCCATATTTGAAGGTGACATTTTTTCCGAGAAAAGAAAATGGCATTACTTTTATAACCATACAAACATGGTTGTGTATCTATTGTATATTTTTAGTTTACATTTCCGATTTTCAAAAAGTCAAAATAGTTTTAATATTTTTTTTTACTTAATTCAATTCTTTATTTTATTCATACTTGTTACATCATTTTTTGTGCCTTTTCAGTTATTTATTCAATATTATTTATTTTATTTTATTTTACTGTTAGTTTTTTATTTTATATTTTTTATCTTATTTTAATTGATTTTAAATTCATATACCATACATAGTTTTCCCTAAAAAATCCCCTGTATGCATTTCTGCCAGTCATATTTTCCTATTCTCCACCAATCTTCTTCACCAGAATGGCAAAAGTTTTATTCAAACATTAATTCGTCTTTCATTATTATGTATGTATGTATGTGTTCACTACGAGTATTACACAACAAGAATTTAGCCGCTCGACAGCAATGCGCTTTTACCACACGCCTGCAGAACTAAGTAGAATGAAGAATGAAGCGCAACTAATCAACGCCATCAACGAAATGGCCGCGAACACACACACATACACACATATTGACACACACACGCATAAGCACAAAGTCAGAAAGCCACAAACACTAAAGCCCGCCAACCCAACGAACCAAGCAGTAAGGCAGTCAGACACTAAAATATGTACGTACATCTTATTACATATGTATGTGTGTACGTTCGTTACTCAAGTCTAATGTTTCGTTACACTGGAGTGAACTACGAAAAATAAAATCCGAAAAGAATAAAAGCCTTACAGCGCTTTCGGTAGAATTTTCCAATCACAAACGCCAACAACGACACCATACGTTTCCTTTTTTCTTGCCGTTTTATGGTTACTGTTGTTGTCTTGTTTATGACTTTCCTTCTTTACTTGCTGTTTTGCTGCTTGCACGTTCGCTTCGTCATAGCTGTTGCGGTATCGACAACAATTCTTTTAAGTGTCTTTTTTTATTTTATTGTTGCTTACATAATCTCTTTCACCTTCGAATGAAAGTAGTAATGGTGTAGTTACCTCAGCCCAAGCTCGTTCTTCTTACTTCACAGTTTACCTTCAGCATAAGAATAAATAGCAAAACCAAGCGCATGTTTGTCTGATTGTCAGACGCAGCTTCTCACAGCAAAAAAAAATGGTATGCTTGTGTATGCTGCCATAGCTTGGCTAGCTTTGGAGGTGTATGGTAGCCCAGACTTGTTTCTGTTGAGTTTAAGTGCTAAAAATACTTTCAAGTTTCTTTACTTCACTTACCTATTTGTCTGTTTTCTCCATACATGTTTCCCTTTCTAGTTAGATTTTTCGTAGTATTTACAAATTTTATTTTAAAAAGCGGACCAAAATCCGTTCACCACCACCAACACCGGCGGCGATTAGTAAACAAATTTATATCAATTAATGAAAACCAAATAATTTATCATGAACTTCACCTTAGATTGGGTTACCTAACAAAAGCTCACGCGGCCGGCCCGCGGTGCCATAGCGTTGCTGCTGTGTTAAGCGTTTTATGCTTATTTGAAGCGTTTACAACTACATACATACATATAAATATAGTTGTATATATGCAGACGTTCATATAGTTATGCATGCACGCTGAAGACATTAATTTAACTTCACTGTCTGTTTTACTAAATATGCATTCTAATAACAAAATATTCTCGGCGTTAAGACATCAGCAAAACTGTGACTGCTGTCGCTTTTAATTTGGTTGTTTAAATAGATTTTATTGTTTAAATTTTATGCTCACTGCCTGCCTGACAGAGCTTATGAATGAAATGCTCAGTTTTTTATTTTAACTTTTTTTACTTCGACCCTTTGAAGCGCTTAAATATGCTAATTATTACGAAATAAAGTTTTAGTGCTTTTTTGGAAAGTTAATCTTGTTATCTAAATGGCTTGTTTAGTGTGGGTTTCGTTATTTTTTAAACTGCTTGTTAAATATGATCATAAATATTAAAGTAATTGAGTGGAAAATTGTTCATATTTGATGTCTAAATTTATGTGCGCACTTATGTGGCATAAGTAATTTTTAATTGCAATATCAAAAAAAAGATTTCCTTTGAAGGTGAATGCGGCCGAATATTTAAATATTTAAAAATTTACTGTTAATATTGTTTTTGACTATTAATTTGGAAATTTATGAAATCTATCGTATTAAAGTAATACCCAAAAGGCTTGTATTTGCCAAATTGAAAAGACATATTTTTCATTTCATATTACGCACACAAAAACCTTGTCATATTTTTAACGAAGAATATCTGATAGCTTTATCTTGCACGGTACTCTGTTGGTTTGCATCTTATTTACTAAGAAAACGACAATCGATTGTGAGGTCGAAAAAGGTCAGATGAAAATGAATTTCGGAAAAAGTTTTGACGCTTCAAACAAAGTAAGTGATAAGTAAGTAGGTAAAATAGTGTAAAAACGTTAATCGATAGTGACTGAAAACCTGTATTATGGAAAGTATTGGTATTACAATCGAGTATATTGCAACACACTCATTTGTTATAACCAGGTAATCGTTCATTTCCACCAAGCCTTAACTGCTGTTTATGCCTATTGAAAAAAGGTGACTAAAACTTGAAGGGAGTTATTACTCATGTTAAGTACAAGCAAAATAAGGTAAAAGGGCAAAAAGTAAGTAATAAATCCTGCCGACCACCCCTTATGAAAATTCTTGCAACTTACTTAACCTCTTAACTGCGGTTAAGCTTTTGTTGGAAATAGGTTATAGGTCTGACGTTTTTATAAAGTTTTACTCAGTTCCTTTTTCTTGAACATTCAATTACGCCTGAAAAAATTATTGGGAGAATATATGTGGCAACAAAATTACTAATGCCAATAATATTTAAATAAGTAATTTGATTGACACTTTTGCCAGATCTGCTGTCGCATTACCATAATTACCAGCGTTATCGATAACTTTATCGATTTATTTATCGTATTTTCTACGGATATATTTATCTCATCGTTTTGGTTATAATTTTGCTTGTCTTAATACCGAAATTATAATCGCCACAATACGATAAATTGTATTTGATTTACCTTCCTTTTGTAGGTATTTTGCACATTTTCCTTCAATAGACGTTGTAAGGTAACGCTAGTAAATGGCAATAAAGCACCATAACTTGGTGTAATTCTGCAGGAAGTCAAAACATTTTACATAAATGTTTATATTTGCACAATATTTGTACATAAATAGGTACATATATATGTATGTATTTCATTTTTATAATAATGTTTCGGAAACATTCTTAACCGACTTCAAAAAAGGAGGAGGTTATCAAATCGTCGTATGTTTTTTTAAATGAAAGGTGGCCCCATATACCAATTTGGTTTAGATCCCATTATTGGATCATGAAGAAATTAACGGTACTTTTAAATTTGTATATGAGAATTGAAGTCGGTTTTGTTTTTTGCTTAAAAATTATCTGTTCTGAATGTATTGAAGTACTCACAACTGCTGAAAATTGATTTGTTCTCTTTTTATTTAATTCTTTACACTGTCATCTGAAAAAGTTACTTAAACGTCATAATATGTCTAAAACATTGTCCCCCAGAAAACATGTTTCCCAAAGTATACATACAAAGTAATTATAACTATGCTGTCAGCTGTGTAAAAGAAAAAAATATCCTCCAAGTTCATACAGAAACCAGCATAATTTTCACACAAACAATTCTTATAAAAAAGTACTTCACAATAGCACTCGATCGCACGCATACAACTTGTCTAGCTGCTCGCTCATTCTAAAGAGCCTACAACCAGAAAAGTTGGCAAAGTAAGAAGCGGTGCAAGTACAAAATTGTAATTGCTAATAAAAAGCCCAAGCAACTCGCCACTTCGCTGCTGAAATTCCTGGTAAACCATCATACGCCAACCACCTCATCGTTGCCGTTCACTGATTTTCCCATTCATGTTGGTTCCTTCTAAAATTCATGCATTAATTAATTATTTTTTCATTTCACCATTAATTAAGCCAGCAGAAAAATAACAAAATTCTAGAATGGAAAGAAGAATTAACTTTAAAATTTATTTAAGAAAAACAAATCACGAATTCACAGTAAGCGCAGAAAAAGTGAACAGTTTAAATTTATGAGTAATCAAGTAGTTTTTTTTTTCTTTCTGAGTAGTGGCATTAAAATCTTTTAGTTATGCCTGTCAGCCACTTCAAGCCATTAGCCTCCCTAGTCGACTTAGCCGGAGGAAAGAAGTTTGTGTTTTGCTCACATTTCGAGCTGTTGAAGCAACTATGAAGTTGCGTGTTGGTCGGAGTCAAAGTTCTACCCGAATAACATCATGCCACTCACTGGTGCTCACTTCCAGACATTCCCACATTTTACGAGGCTAGGCATTTAACTCCACACGTATTTGCTAATAATAATAACAAAATTTTCACATGTCTTGTGCCTACTGAAAGATTTTATTCCAACGCAGAATCGAATTTCGTCAATATACGCAGACTAATGTTTGCGATTAATTTTGTAATATGAAAACGAGAAAATCTATTTCAGTTAAAAGCCGAATATTTTTAAAACAGTTTTTTAATTATATTTCACCACTCCTAGCATTAAAAATGAGTCTAAAGAGTGAATCGAACCCCTTAACGGAGAACTGCCAATACTCCGCGCTTCTGGCATATTTTTGCTTTCGCCTTATGCTCCTTATTCCAGCGCTATCTTCACATGCATAAGTATACAATATACATACATATATATAGCACATATATGAACTTGTGTATATGCATTACCACATTCTTACCAACCACTGCTCACTAACTGCTGGGTGCTTTTGCTTGCACACAGCAGTCAGCAGTCTTCCATGCCACATTCCTCATTTGCCACCTCGACATGCACAACTTCATTACCTCTTCTCTAGGCTTCTCTTCTATTTTCTACACACACATTATTCTGCTTACCTTAAGTACTTGTTTTGTACTTCTTTATTTTATATTCTAAGTGATGTTCTTGTTGTTCTTGTTATTAAACAGCAAGTATTATGTATGCACAAACAAAGCACTTAATGCGCCACGGTCTGGTGAATAAGTTACGCTGCGCTGCACTGCACCGCATTTCAATACGTGCAAATGCTGGCACCCAACTCCACCCCTTTCCTTTTGCTTACTAACTTGCTTGCATACTCGTACTTACTTACTCACCTTCAGTTACCACTTAGATGCTGTCAAGCCGCAAATTTTATTCCTAGTTACAGCGAGTTGTAACGCCATTATGATAATCATTATCATTATCACTCAAATACTTGCACAACACTGAGTGGCCGCAAAAACCGCACTAGCACACACACATACACGCATGTACAAAAGTATGGACACACAAAGCAGGCTCCCTTGAAGTAGCGTACGTAAAAAGAGTAAAATCACTACTGTTACCTCAACACACACCCTGTGGATTTGCTTGGCTTAGCTTGTAAAGGTGAAAAATCGTTGTTTAATGGTTTTCAAAAAGGTAAAAGGAAATCAATAAGTGAAAAATATCCCAGCAACTGCATCCACATGTAATTCTAGGCAAGTTAAACCAACTAGTTATGCGTAGTACTTACAAGATTCTGGAAACCGGCCTAGCCTGCTTCACATCTAAATGTTAGCCGTTTGTTTTTATCAGTGTTAGTTGAAGAGGATGCCAATTGGCATTGGGCCAATAGAGTTCGTTGCGGCGGTTGGATTTTTTTTGGGTAGGAATTTTTTTATTCGGTATTTACTCACAGTTCAGTGTTGCATTTTTGCAAATTGTTGTTGTAAATTCGTATCACTTTTACATGTGTACATATATAAATTAAATTTTTCAACGAAGTCTCTTTTAAATGAGGCCAAACTGGTTCGCAGCACTTTTGAGGCAAACTTTATGTTATTCTTATTCTCCTTTCATAAGTATATACTTAGAAAAATGTATAATGAATCCTAAATAATATTTTCATTTTCCTTTTCTAAGTTGAAAGCAAACAAGAGTACTGAATACTTCTTTATTTGATCGGTTTTTGTCGCGAAGTTCGTAACTTAAGTCTTTAGTTTTAGTGCCATTTTATCTGAAATACGGAAATAACCATTTAAATATTTTCAGTAACACACCTTTAACCGTATGCGATTTTATGTTTAACCTAAGGATGTTTTGTACTGATAACGGCGACAGGCTTCCAGAAACTTAAAACTAAATTTAAATTCCAGTAAAGGTTGAAAAAACTAAAGTCAAAGATATCAAAATAAGTTTTAATTTTACCTTAGACTTTCATTGTTTTCTTCGACTTGAGCTGCAATTCATATATAGGATTGAATTGAATTCTAAATTAAAACAAAAGTGAGAACGTCCGTTAAAATTAAATTTTAAACACATATGTATGTATGTAAAAAAAAAATTGATCGAAATCTTGTAGAAATTTGATCCTATTAAATGTTAAATCCAACATTTATATTAAATTTAAAATTTGCACTACAAAATCAAAATTAAAATTTTCTATGAAAACTGGAATCAAAATATAAATTCAAATTTCAATAAAAATTTTTGAATCTTATCAAATATCAAATTTTAAATACACTAAAATTTACTTTGAATTTTAACTTAAAAAATTTAAATCAAAATAAATTTAATATTTTTCAAACATAATTTCGGGTAACATTTTTCTTTCAAATGATAATTCTCGATTTCAATTTGAATAAAATAAAATAAAATAAAAGAATAAAATTTGAATTATTCTTAATACTAACTACACACATTAACTAAAATTCCAAATTAGATACAATGAAAATATATGTATTTAAAAGAGGTTAGAATTGAAGTGTTTGTTACAATTAAAATTATCATTTAAAAACAAATTATAAAATACGTAAAATTTTAAAAGAAAAAACTAAACTAAAATTTAGGAGGAATAGCATATTAGACTAAAGTTTAGATAGGAAACAATTGAATATAAAAAATTAAATATTAAGACTAAAACAACTTATTCTAATTTGGTAAATTTAAAATATTAAATTTAGCAAATATCTCTTTTAAAATTTCTACTTTTTCTTAACTAGTTGTAATTACCAAAAAAAATTATTTTTTACGTGCGTCCACAGCTCAGTCTTTAAGCTTCGCAATAGTAACGCCTCACAAACATCTAACTTAACAACAAATCTGCGATAAGGCAAGTAGTATTGAGCAATACCCGCACGTCACCGAGCAAAAAGAAATTAAGTGTCGCAATAAAATTAACACTTCCAAGAAATGAAATAAAAATCGCCAATGAAAATTTTGTTTCCTAGACAAAGAATGGCAATAAACTCTGCATACAAGCAATTTACAAGCGAATAAAATCATAGAGAATAGCAACAAAATGTCGAAAAAATCTAAACAGCAATTACAGACGACTATCAAGATGCGACTGTTAGCACTCCAAAAAAGCTCAGCGCAATGCTGTTTACTTAAGTGCTTCGCTATTTCAGCAGCCAAATACATATGTGTGTATGTATGTGCATGCACACGCACACACTGCCAAGCACTTCGGCTACCACCATCGCTATCTGCTAGGCAATTTTCTCAGTCGTGCGGTGATAAAGCCATTCTTCAGTGATTCTTTCGCTGCGGCAGCCTTTCCTCGAAATTCATTCCGTTGTTTGTAGAACTTATCGATGTATGAATAAAATTTTACCACCTTTTAATCGCTGGCAGTAAGAAAAGCAGAAGTTAATACAAGCCGTCGTTGCTGAAGAGGCTGAATAATTCTACAAGAAGCAACAAAACCTATATAATTCTAATAAATATTTATGGGCTTTTAATTTTACATACTTAAACTTTTTTCGAGTGTGGCGAATTAGATGGTTACAACAACTTTTTTTGCTATTAAGACAGACTTTGTCCTGGGTATAGCACCACCTGAAGTATAAATGCAAAGCTCTAATTTTTATTTCTTTCATAAAGCAGAACTTCCGTATGCTAACAGAAATGCAAAAGTGTATGTCTTAATATGTTGCAAAAGTCCCCGCGTTGCTTTGAAGCAATTTATGTTGCCCATTTTAGGAATATTTGCTCTCGGTTATGTGCCCGCGAACATGGTAAAAATTCTGCAAAGCAGCAGCATCCAACCACATGCTGGGCAAAGAATCATTTGGTCTGCCTGGCCGCCGTGGTGTGCAAAAATGATGAACAGGTGCTGAGATGATGATGTTGCAATTTTTCACTGAGGACAACTTGGTTGCAAAACCTCAGAGTGTAATGAAATGCTGAGTAAGGCGCGCGAACCGTATCAGGCTGTAAGAGGAAATTGTTGCGATTAACTGAATGAAAGCAAATAGAAGCAAAAAATGGGGAAATCATGAGGATAGGAACAGCAGTTTTAGCTAAGAAATATGTAAACTGGGGTGGCCCTGAAGATGTCAAAATCATTAGGTAACTCTAATATGTGAACTATGGTGGTCTTTAAAGTGTCAAGATATAAACTGTATGTGGGCAAGAAAATTTAAAAATTAAAAACAAGAAATTAGGAGTCGCTACCAGGGTTTGAAAAAATTTATTTATTTTTTAACAGCAAAACTTTTAGAAGTTTCATTAATGTGTCAAATTTATCTGATTTAAAATGATTTCTTTTAAATTTTTTCAAATTATGGCAGCGATGCTTAATTTTTTTTGTTTTCGCTTTTAAAAAATTTATTTAGTTTTAAATTGCAAAACGTTAAAAAGTTTCATTAACGTGTCAAATTTATCTGATTTCAAATAATTTCCTTTTAATTTTTTCAAACCTTGGTAGCGATGCTGAATTTGTTTTGTTAAATACTGAATTTTTCGTGTATGTCTTTATTTTTTACGGATAACAAAATTAAGGGGTGTATGCCGCATACAAAATTTATATCTTGGCATTTTTAAAGACCACCCTAGTTTACACATTTGTTATAAATTTTTTTTTTAAGAAAAAGAACAGCAAGCTCCAATAACAGCACTCCAACGGAGGCTATGTAGTAGTTTGCCACCGCCAGTTTATTTGCCACATAAATTCTTGTCGCTCTTTAAAAGTATCCACACAACTACTAATTTCCTTGCTTTTCCCTTTCACAACCCTTTCAGACACACTCAACTGCTGCCATTCGCGTAGCTCGTCTGTACATCTGTTGCATTTGTGTTGATCGTTAACTGTTAGCTACATCCGCTAATAACTCTTTCTTCGTTACTGGTGCTTTGCCATTTCACTGAATGCAGCGCTTCCATCTTGCCATATTTTTTTTTTTAAATACTTCGCCTCATTTCACTTCCTTAAACAAAAGGAAGACAACTATCTGAGTGTTGTCGGAAATGGTTTAGGGCAACAAAGAGGGGTCGTCGAAAGCATCCGTTATGTTGGCGTAAAGTATGTTCGAAGGATATGCGATCGGGCGCGCGTCTTTTCGAAGCAAATGTTGAGTTTTATTGGCAACTTACATACATACATATATATTTGAACATTTCTTTGTGTATTCCTGGTAAATATTTTAGCGCGTATAATTGCCTAAATTTTCTCGTAATAATGTTAAGGAGACTGTATAAATAAATGTAAAAAAGTTAATGCAAAAGTGACCATGGGCGTTACTGTCTTATGCCTTTCGAAAATCTTAACCAAGGGGGGCTTTTACTCGGTAGAACTCACAGCAGCTGTTAATGTGTGAAGTTAAATTAAAAACAAAAATTACAAAAAAATAAAAATTTTTAACTAGAAGAAGAAATTGTATATTTTGTATAACATGTAAAACATTATATGAAAAAATTGTCCTTTCTTTTGTCGAAAATTTTCTTCATAAAAATCATATATCTTCTTTAGATACCTTTCCAGCGCAAATCATAATAAGTAACCTCTCTTTTTAAAACCAAAACTTTCTTTACGCTTCTGCCAAAAAAAAATGCTGCTTTCCCAAGTACATTAACTTTTCAGATCTGGCGAACGAAACGACTGATTTCAATTTACTGCTGCAAAGGCTTCAAATCATTAAGCGTATGACATCATTCTCATTAGCAAGAGCAGCAAAGCTCTCTGAAATTACTTGAGTTTCAAGTGATTTTGCTTTTATTTCCTATATCTGCCGAAATGTATGAGAAAAAATATTGCGGGTGTAGTTCTTTACTTTAATATATATCTTGTTTATACCGACACATAAAGCGCTGTGACTCAGTTCGGTGTGATTCAAAACAGATGCATAAACAAAATTTCAATACGCGTTGAAATCGAAAAGTTTATTGACTCGAATTTGTTTTCAAATCGGTTGTTTATTTCTCACATCGGTTAGAAAACCTGTATAAACGAATAATTCATTTAACGCGAATTCAAAATTTGATATTTTTTCCTTCTACAGCCCGTTTTTAATATTATTAATTATTATAACAAATTTGTATTACTGTTCGTTTCTCTTTCGGTCCACCGCGCAAATTTATTATTAAATAGATATCGAATAAAACTAACGGACTTTGTTAACCGTTCAATACGGTTTAATCGAGTGCGCTATAAAGACTGAGGAATAAACGCTGGAAATAAATATGTGTTGAATCAAATCGGTTTTTTGTAATGCGTTTTTTCTTAGGTATAAACAAAGTAATAGACAGGGCCTTCAACATTTGGGTTTCTTTACAGAACAGTTATAAAACTGTATAAAAAACTAAAGCTCTCCAGTTCGGATTTTTTATTACCCTGGTGATTAATAACACAGACACTAATTTTTTGATGCAGTAGTTGATTCTAAATTCGGCTAAACCTTTAGTGAGTAATCTACCGACTTTCGTGCAGAATCGAATTTCGAAAGAAAATAAATTAGGGCTTTTCTAACGAGTTATAACGAAAAATCTTATATCTGAACAATCAGTTGTATGGGAGCTATAGGTTATAGTGGCCCGATCTTTGTAATTTTCACTCTAAGTTTTCTGTTGATAATGGGTGGAAATATTGCAAAATTTGATGTTCCTAGCTGCATAAATAGAGAGGTTATAACGAAAAATCGCATATCTGAACAATCAGTTGTATGGTAGCTATATGTTATAGTGGTCCGATTCTTCCGATTCCGACAAATGATTAATACATTATAAAAATACACCCACCTACCAAATTTCATCTGGATATCTCGAAAACTGAGAGACTAGATTGCATACAAACAGACGGACAGGCGGACATGGCTAAATCGACTCAGCTCGCCGTTCTGATCATTTAACTCATATGTATATACATTTTTTTATAAATAAAAAGTATTTTCCAACACCTGCACTAGCATCTAATTTGCAGGTAAATTCGAAGCAATTTTCACTTCAAAACACACTTTAAGTGGAAGTTCCTTCAAAGGTCTTCACTTCAAATTCGATTACACTATTATAGTAGGTCACAAATATTTATTTTCATAGAAGCACGGATTTCCTAAGAAGATTATGCCACATTACGCTTGGCGATAACCAAACAATAAGGAAGCATGCATGCATAAAATACAACAAAAACAACTAAACCAATTCAGCTGATTTGCAACAAGTATTCCTAGATTTATTAGAAATTGAAGGTATCAAAAAATGTTCGCATAAAATACCAACCAAAAATCAGACATTAAAACAAATACAAGTGCAAAGGTGCAGACGAAATATACAATTTTTACCGTACTCAAAATCAGTGCCACTACCTGCAGTAAACCTGTAGATTCCTGTGCCAGTCTGCCGCTACCCTGCCCGACTGCTTTTGATTATCTTCATCAAACATGAAGCAAAAAAATATGTATTTATGTGTGGCAAACAAACTCCGGCATATAAATGAAACGCAACACACTCTTACATATGTACATGCATTAAAGTCTGTGCGTCATACATACGGTGACCATCCGTCCTGTATTATACGGGACAGTCCTCTTTTTTGTCCTGGTAATTTATTTAATTTATACGGGACGCCAAATGTTCTGTATTTCTTTTAATGTCCCGTATTTGTTCCTTATTTTTCCCGTATTTGGTGTTCAGTATTTCGACGCCTTAACAGCTCATTAAAATTGCAAGCATATGAACCAGTTTTAGATTATGTTGGTATATGACCGTAACTTTTTCCATAAATAGTTATTATTTTTTATTCTGAGTGCCTGTGATTCGAACCGAGGAACACATACAGTGACCAAAAATATATAAATTCGGACTCCACATTTTAGAAGGGCTTGGCTATTTTTCTTTGTTTAATGTTTATTATTTCTTTATGAAAGTAAATCTCGTTTCCTTACAAAAACTATATAAATCCAAATGTCTGACTTTGTGAAAAAATTATAAAAATTAATTTTGTAGAGTTTCACCAAAATTTCAAAGTTTTTAATAAAAATCATTTGGTTGCAAGGGCAAGGTACTGCTCATTTGCTTCCCTATCAAAAAAATGTCGAACATACTTCCTTTGTATGAAAAAGAAGCGTAACAGCATTAACAAAAAATTGCCAAAAATTAACGGTAAAGCCTAGCTACTTCAAACTTGCACCTTATTATATTATACAAAATTCAACGAATTTTTTAACAAATTTTGCGATGTAAAAACTCCCGAGAAAAATAGCCAACAAATATATAATGTTACTATAAGATCTGTTAGCCTTTGTGAAGAAAATTAGCAAAATTATTTTTTGTCCCGTATTCGGCTCCTATAAATATGGTCACCGTAGTCATACACAAAGTAAGCGCAACCGGACCAAATACAGCCCGCCGCCGCCAGCAGCACCGACAGACAGGTAGAATTATATTTATTTTTCAGCTGAAAGAAAGGAGCAACAGAACGAGACAAAAAGCATAAGCATGATTGAAGCAAATGCACAGGAATAAACAAAAGGGAAAAATTTTATAAAAAACTACAAAATCACGACGACAGTATCTACAGTATGTATAAACCTTTGCTTGTATGCGTGCATATATGTGTGCTCCATTGGGGTTTTATCGTGACTGTGTTTTCGCTTTTTAATTTCATTTCTTTGTTTGGGCGCATTGAAAGGAATATATTTAATAGTTAGAAGTTTAAAAAATGTAAGAAAAAGAGAATCATGGCAGACAAATAAAGTGCCTTGCAATCGTGGTAAGAATCCTGGCTATCCCACAACCGAACACGCGCACACACACGCATATGTATAACCAAAAGCGACACAAAAAACCTGTAGTAGATAATGAGGCAGAAAATAAAAATAGGGATTGGTCGTAAAAGAGTAGACACAAAATGTTTTTTTTTTATTAAAAAAACGTAATGAATCATCATTTCAAAAGGTAGTAAATTGAAAAAAATTTTGTGTGCAGACAAATACTTAGTTGATAGTTAGATGAATGCCAGCAGGAGTAATCAATTACAATTTTGAGCGTTGCGTATCTGAGATAGCGTAAACTAAACAGAAAGGCAATTGCGAAAAAAAAAAATTCTACATTTATTTCAATGCTGAATTCGGTCGGCGCTGAATTAATTTGTTCGGAGATCATAGAGGGTCCATACGATGCTCATGGGAGCCTCCATAACCCGACTTTTGACGAAGTTTGGCACAACTTCCACACGACTATTCGCATAAAGGGCCATGAACAGGGCTGACAAGTTTAAGCTTTCGCTTGGAATTGTTTATTTTGCCTATTCAGTGCGGATCGTTTAAGTAAACGGCTAAGAAGTAAATTGCTATTCTTTCATGTGTGGGCATAGTAGTGTTTCTATTACTGGTTGTTGGCCTAGGAAAGCATATTCTGTCAAGATCCTCAAATATTTTATTGCCGCCCAATGCTGTATGTTTTTGCACCCAAGATTAAATAGAGCCTATATTTTCTCTGTCGAATCCATTTTGCACCATCGGGAGAACTGCTTAGCCATATATTGTCCACAATGTAGATCATAAGCTTAAGAATTGCATGTATTCCTCGAGAAAGAAGTAATGCTTATCGCCGATAAGTTCAAGATAGACTTCTTACTCTGACGCAGGGTTATATAAGATTAGGTTTAGCGGAAGTCCTATGTGTGACTCCCTTATACTCTGAGTTCTTTGCGATACCGCATCCGGTTTACAGTTATCCCCGTTCCAATAAAAATCACTTGGCACTCATTGCTTTGAGGTCGTCCAGACCATGCATTTTTTCAGTTGCGATGCGGATGTCGTGCCAATTAGTAGAGGCTTTGTGTTTTGGGCATTTATGATGGGCCAGAGTGTTTTAGCAATATTTTTGATTTAGTATAAGATTAAATGTTTGAAGATGGATACCAAGTATCTTTATAATACCTTTATCAGGCAATATCGATCCATAACGCATGGCCAGAAAGCCAGACAATATGTGCGCTGAATAACTCAACCATCGCAATATGAGATCCGTCAGTCAGTAGAAACGTTGATGTCATGAATAACAGGCCTATTCTGCTAGTAACCGAACATTTTGTAACAAACTAATTTTGTTACCAACAATTGTCACCACTTCTTGCAACCGTTTACCTTGGTAACGATTTAATTTATTCAGCAATTCAAGTATGGAGTTTTGTTGAAATTCTGGTGTTGCATATTTCACGAGGCAATATTTTGTTACCTGCTCATGAGATGGTAACAAATGTTATCGTTTACAAAAGTGTGGAGAGTACGAAAAGGGTTTAAAAATTTACAGAAACTTTACTAACCGGTTCCAAAATTTTTGTTACCTTTTGTGGCCTTTGAGATAATCAGTTCCGCCTGGAAAATTATAATAATTTTCAGTAATTGTTCCGAATAAACACCACCACCAGAGTTAGGTTTGCACCATTACGAAAAAAATTTAAGATACGTAAGCGCTTAGACAAATCAATCACGAGATTTCTATCTCAGCGTTCTTCGTCTCACTTTAAACTACGAGTCCAGAAATTCTAAGGGAATAAATGATTTTATAGCCAAGTTCTGTCATTGATTTTTGCTGGGCACTCAGCCGATTGATAACTGAGTTATCAGCTAACTTTTTGAGTGCATTACGTTCTAAAATTACCATAGTAATGAAATGCCAGCAACATTTAAAAATGATAGCATATTCCTTATCATTTCTATGTAGAAATAATGGAAGGATAATGCTTTTCCTTAAACTCTATAAAGTGACAAAAATTATTAAACATTCAATCTTCGTATATCGATGATAAGTATGTTTCGTTTCCAGCGCATACGCTACAGCGAGCAGCATACCGCTCTGCCCACCTCCGCCAAGCAGCCGCATAACACAACAAAAGCCAACGAGTGCCACAGCCCTCCATCGTAGCAGTGATGAGCGATGCAGCAGCTTAACAACGTGTAAACATTGTGACACGTTTTGTGCACTTCTCCATATTTATTTATTTTATTTACAAATATTTGTTGCTTTTTATTTGCGTTTTTTCGTAGGTATTACAAAATCGGACAGTTAAGTTGCTCGACGAAGGGACCAGCATGCCAACATGGCTGTGCACATACATACTTATATGTATATCTATGCACACATGTATTTATTTCACGAAAGCCACATCGGTATGCTAAAAAGCATTAACACATCTCAACGCTCCATTTCATCTGCTCAAATTACGCCAAAGTCACAGCGGCAGCAATGGCAACAACAAAAACAAAATAAAGCAAATACACATGTATGCAAAGCCAAAGCAGTAGCCACAGTTACAGAAATATCAGCACAAATATACAACTAAATACTTAAATCACATGCGTGCATTTATACGAACAGTTGTAAATATATGCATATGTAGTTATATGTGTATAAGTTTGTTGTAGGTTCCCTGCAGAAAATCTGACTAGCTCAGAACTAGCAGAGAACTAGAGCTTTTGCCGACAGTACTAGTTCTAGCTCAATACCCAAGCAATGCTTTCAACTGTCTAGTTTTACACGGTGATGTCATTAGCGGTGGCAATTGTCGCCCAGTGCATTACTTTGCAACTAGTTTTTAACCGGTTCCGTTTTGGAGAGTTTTTTTTTAAGGAAAACTCGATCTTTGGATATTTTTTTCGTTTTTTCTTTTCTTCTACAGATTCCATTTTTGTTACATACTTTATTTAAAAAAAATTATTGTAAGTGCATGTCAGAATGTCTCTAAATTTTACTGCAGGGTTTATTTGTGCTGTAGCAATGCTGCTGCAGTCATCGCTGTTGCAGTCACCGCCGCCGCTGCAATCAGGTGGTGTTTACAGTTGGAGTTGATGCAGTTGATGTTATTGCTATTGTTGTTGTTGTTGCAGTGATACGGTGCTTATTTTAACGACTACGCCCCGTATGCGCTTGCGACTGCATATGTGTGCGTCCGCGCGTTTATTTGTTTTTGCTTTTGTGCAATTCATACACAAGTTAACCCTGACCTGAAAAGCATAATTTTTTCACATTGTTGTCGTCGTCGCACCGCTGCACCGTTGCAGTCGCTGATATGCAGTTGTTCGGTGTTTGCTTATTTTCTCCACAACTGTTTTATTTATTTTTTTTTTTAGTTTTATATGGCAGCCCTGTAGCATTACGGCTTTTCGTCGCAGCTTCACACTCACGTGCGCTGTGCTTTACGTTTCAATATTTTTTAATTTAAAATGCTCCGATTTTGGGAGGTTTAATTTTGTTTAACATTAAAGTGATGGAAAGATGTGAATGTAAGTACTATATGTAAGTAAGTGTGAGTTCTCTTCCATTTTGTATCATTTCTTTGTATTTCAACGGTGAATTGCATAATCGAGTTTTCTTTCTATTATAGCATCTTTTTATTTACGTCACATTTTGTCTTTCTACTAGATTGTGAAACTTTGTAATACTTGGCCACAAATTCGCTCTGAGAATCCTCAAAAATCTCATTAGCTGAATCCCAAAGTCGAATTTATAAAACAATTGAATGGAGTGGAAAATGAATGAGTTAAAAATAAATTTGAACAGTCGCTCCTGAAACGAAAATTTTGGTGGTTTAACAACTTTTCATTTTGTGGCAATGCATTATGCACTTACTTACATAAACGCATTTTTTGTCAAATCTAACTGCACATTTTCACGAACACAATCGTGTTTTGCTCTCCCGTTTGAATATAGATTTTTTTTGTAATAAAGTTACCTTACGAAAAACATTCGAGTTTCCTCATATGTATTGTGCTAATATTGACAGTTAACAGTTAAGCAAAAAAGTCAAACTCAGTTTTTAAATAATGTGGCAATCTTATTCACAAATATTTCTTGTTCAACCCCATGATTCAATAATAAAAGGTTTGCTCAGAAAACAGTTTTCTCGCTCCCCTTGGCATAATCGGCTCCCTTAGCAAGGCACTTTGTGTGGGTTCGTGTGTGTGTGGAAAGATTTTGTTAGGGAGTTAAGGGAGTGTCAAACCTCGAATGTCACTAATGAGCAAACCTTTAATTATTGAATCATGGTTCAACCCTTCCAGAATTTCAGAGCCATAATGCTGAATTTCCACTAGGCTAAATTACAAAATTTTAAATGACAATTTTGGGCATTAAAAAATTTCCTTGCCATTACGTTCATAAAAATAGTCAATGTCTGTTTCCACATAGCATTTTTAAATAGCATTTGTCATTTCAATGCCTAGTGAAAATTCTACGTAAGGCTATAAGTAAAGTAATGGCTGTCTAAATTTACTCCGCAATGTCAATTTTAGGAAAACTCAGGTAATTTAGACCGAGTTAAACTAACTAACTAACTGTTTACAAGGCATTTTTCTAATTAGAATATTTATTTATAAATAAATATGTGTTATAAAATATTTCTAAACTAACAACAAGTTCGCCCACACTCTGCCGACGATCCAAATAAAAAGGCATCGCTCAAATCAGTTCACAAAACAAAGCAAAATTTAAATAAAAAGTATACATTCTCATTTATGTAAACAAAAATATGGCAAATTATAGCAAGTTTGCAACCACAAACGAGGCGTCAAGAACTATAATTCAAATGCAGCTATGTATGCATATTTAAGTATGAACCGCCAACTTACAATTAATCAGCACATAGAATAAAATCAATGCAGACAATGCAACAGCACGCTCATGTGTGTGTGTCTATCTGTGCGAGGCTTTGTGTATGACAAATGTGCATAAGGGGGCGCAACCCAGTCAAGCGAGGCTAGCAGCACCAAATCAACACCAAGAATTTATGCCAAGACCAAGGTTAATGCTGTAACGCGTAGCCGAGCTGCCGCCAGCGAAGACAGCGCAAAAATTGTGGCGTCGGCGGCGACTGGAGTTCGCGGTTGGTTGTGTTTGATTACCACACTGCCTGGCATGCGCTCGATGCAATTTATGCGCCAAGCAATTGTAATTATTCGTTTCGGTTTCGGCAATTTATGTGCTAAAGTCAAGATCAGCAATAATACACGATGGATATATATTCGCATCTATAAATGTTTTTCATGGCTCTGTTTATACGAAATTAGAGCTTGGCATTTGGTATTGCTTAATTGCTTTTATTAGCGAACTTTTTGCAGTGATTTACATGCATACTTTGAATATTTAAACGTTTGCAGTAAAATTTATACGTCTGTATACATATACATACATACTCTTGCATATACATACATAACTATATTTACTCATGGAAGGCATATATCTTATAGTTATTTGAACTTTCTTTATGTCCCAAAATCATTAAACTCGTTCGTCCACTTGTTGGCCGCCCAAACTTATCGCCAAAAGCGGCTATACACAGATACTCTAAATTTAAAATCTCGCATCTGCCGGACGCAAAACAAAATAAACAAATAACAGTTATTTCACCAATAACAGCATGCGCTGCCTGGCTGATTGGCACTTTTTTAGCAAAAAGCTTTATAAATATTTTATTGTTCGTACGCTTGTAAATAAGAAAAAGTCGCTCGAAAAACTTGTTTTGTTGGTTTTTTTTTGAATTTAGCAATGTTGACTTGCTAATGCCAGTTGTGAAACAAATTTCAATACACAACAAAAATTAACGGCGTATTCTAAGCAGCAATGGAACCTGTTTGATCGTAAGTGCATAAACAATTTATGTACTTATGGATGTATTGAAAATTTCGATTTAATTTATTGAGTCAGCTTAGCATCAGCTGACAGCTTTGGGCAACTACTTAGCAATTCTAAAATTGTTAACTCATAGTTTCGTTGCACCGCATGCTTCGGTATTTGATGACAAGGGTTGTAGTGAAAATTATATTTCATAAATTTTTATGATAATTAGAGCTCAAATATATAAATTTGCTCTGTGGTGGCTAGTGAACTATGTGTCTGTTCGCGTGAGATAGCAAACGAGGACTGGTAAGAATGCAGTCGATTCTATATCTATACTAAAATAATAAAATAAATTATCTCGATATAAAAATTACATTGAAATGCATAAAACAATAAATAAGCATCAACTTTTTTATACAAATTAATCATACCGATTTATAATTTGTTCATAATTTGTTTACTTATCTCGCAGTTATAGTTTGAAATTTGATTAAGAACTTTAAAGAAAGACGAAATTTACATAAACAAAGCACCAGAAATTTGAAATATTGCAAGCTTTAACAGTTCACGGATTTGACACGTTTGAATAACTTTACAAAAAGCCTCCAACCAAAGCTTTCATCAAGCCTCCTATGTAGCACAAAGCAGTCTGAAGCTCCAATCAGCTACCTTCCAAATGCAATGCTCTGTCATTAATCATTTTAACGCGCGTTTTCAGACACAGTTACCGCTACAGCCGTGCATATACTTATGTACATTTTTTTGCGCATGTATGTGCAATTCATTTGTACTCACTGCTCGGCAGCGATTTGCACGACGATTGCTTGATTGCACTGGCATCATTAAGCAAGTGATAAATGCGTTTTTGAAATTGGCGCTGCATTTTATTGGTGTTTCATTTACCTTAAATTGATTATTTTGCGTTTTTCAAAAGCCTACTTGCACATGTGCGAATTTTTTGTTGTGTACAAGTACAATTGTTTATAGCTGCCAGTGGCACATAACTTCACTCATGCATGTGTATGTGTGTAGGCTTGCTTGTAATTTATACATTTCAAATAAAAATTACTGATAATTGCAAGCTTTGCTGCATTTGTATTGATGCAGGTTGAAGGCGGTTTAAACGTTGAGGGTGAACTGCTTTTCAACTTTAATACTAAAAATGCTATGCAAACTATGATGAAATGAAAAATAAAAGAGCGAAATGTTTACACACTGCAAAAACATTGAATATTTACAGGAAATTAGAAAATTGTATTTTTCTATTTGCTATAATCTCGCTGTTTACACCCGTGAAGGTGAGTCGCTCGTTAGCAAAGCAATAAAGCATAAAACAGCGAGCAGCAAAAAAAGCTGAGGTGAATGCATTCGAAAGTATTTTAGTGTAAGGTTTGTTGAAACTCGCTTGTATTTAAATTGCTTCGGAAATAAAATCATTTTAAATAAGTTGCAATTCTATCCTTTATAGCATTTTAATTATTATTCTGCATTTTCCTGCATGCGGCATGCCCTAGTTTTGCGAAAGCAATCGTTTTTGCAGCTTAAGAAAACATCTATTACGTTAAGCTTTTATATCAGTGAGTTAATATAATTGCTTATCACAGTGATTGCATGCTCAGTTAACATGCTAATAAAGTATTTTATTCTGTAACCAAATTAGCTTTGAACAAAGCAAGTTCGGTACTTGAGTCTTTCTATTATGAGATCAAAGTCCCTATCAAGTTTGTTACTTAAGTCTTTTACTGTTTGTTTCCACTTTCTGAGGTTGAATAGGAGATAAAAACACTGATTTTTTGTGGTGGTTTTCATTTTCAGAAAAATTAAAAAAAAAATTTCAGTTTAGATTTTTTATCTAATGCAACATTTTTTTTTTTAAGTATATGGTATATGTTTGTACATATCGTCGTTTAAAGTACAAAGCCAAGTATCGTCATTCTGCAAAACCACGTAACTGACATTGGCTGCCCACCCAATCTCTTGGCTCAATCTTTATCCATTCGTCTTGAAATATACTAACCAGAAGTGCTATTGCTTTATAAAAAAGAGAACCATTTTGAAATATGAATGTTTTTACTCTCTAGAAAATAGTTTATGCAACCTCACATACGCGGTCTTGCATTTTGTTGATACGCGGTTTTGAACTTTAAACGACGATATACATACATATTTACATATGTGCATTAGGGTGTCAACATTTTTCCAGCCTCCATCCTTAGAACTGAAGAACATCGAAAATAAGGAAATCCGTTTTGGTTTTTTATATCGGTTAATATTTAACCGTGCCGCCGGGGCTTTGAAGTTCTCCATATATTTTATATGGGAATAAATTTTCAAAAATAAAAATTATCTTCAAAAAGTAAAATTATCCTTCATATTTAACTTTAAAATTATACTAACTACCAATAATCTTATCTCTTATATACACAATTTTTTTTATTTTATGTGTTTGTAATCACATCACGCACGTTATGAAAAACTAATTAGTAAAATTACAAAAACAAAATGATAAAAATGGACCTCCTTATTTCGATTTTCGTCACTTCTGGGGTAGACTGGAAAGAAAAATTTGCATATATACTTATGTTTTTTAATTTTTAATTTAAACACATTTATCATCACATAAAAAAAACTAAAGTATCGAATAAGATAACGCTGGCATGCTTTTACTGTTTAAAATTGCTTACAAAGGCTTAAGAAAAGAGCTTGGTTTAATGAGCCACTTAACAGAAAGGTTTCTTTAAAATATTCAGAAAATTAAAAACAGCACCAAATAGAAATCAGTGCTGATAACCAGGCAAATGTGAATGACCACAGTGTCTTTATCCCTATTTAACCTGAGAATGGGGAAACAAATATCAAAAGACTTAAGCAGCAAACTTGATAGGGACATTAATCTCAATCTTAAAAAGATTCAAGTGGCGAACTTGCTTTGTTCAAAGCCAATTTGATTACAGAAAACAATATTTTATTAGAAGATTAACTGAGCATGCAATGAGGCAATGCTATAAAGAATTGGCGGCAACGGGGAAATTCCAAAAAGTATATCTTCCTGAGCAATTTTGGACCACCCTAATGTATATATATACCTAATTAAATAGTTTTTAATAAATGCAAATTTTTGTATTTAGTTTGCTACCAACGCTAAAGCTTTATATTAGTACAATCTCAAAGCAAATTGCTGTAAAAAAAATTGTTCACTGAAAGTAATCAAATGTATTTCATAAGTCAAATGAAAGTAAGTGAGCACTTTCAAAGCGAAAGAGTAAGGATTCGTTTTTTGTTGAATTGAAAATATATTTGAGAAAATAAATTAAAATCTTTTTTTTCTGTTTCTAGCTCATATAAAATGATGCATATTTATTTCTTAAAGGGTACGTTCAGAAGGCGCAACAGTAACTGTTGCGATTGCACCTTCTGAACGCGTTATTTTGTCCTTTTGATCAACTGAACAGTTGCGTGTTCGATGATCGTAATATTTTTCTGATCATTTGAGACAACATGTAGTGTGTTATTGAATTTGACAGCTAATGTATCTGATTTTTTTTAGCAACGGTTGCGCTCAACTGCTGCGCCTTCGGAACCTGCCCAAAGAAAATTGTCAGCAAAACCAAAGTGCTTCTTCAAGAAAAAGAAATAATGTAAAATATTGCTTGTGATTTTTCTTGAGAGCTAAATTCTATTATAACAAATAGAATATTATAACAAATATTTTTTGGCTTACAGTATTATTCTAGGATCTGTTTTGATACAAAATCTTATTTCCTGGACAATTTTTGTAGTATTTTTTATAGGCTTTTGCACTACTCTTCAATTAGGCCGAAAAATCTCATCAAAAATAACGAAATATAATCGTATTTGTGCCTTAGAGCATCAAGAAGTTCGCTGCTTAAGTCTTTCATACGATTAAATTCCATTAACATCGACCTACTAATTATTTTCGCTTCAATGCATTATGGTTTCACCTGCAACTATGTAAATTTAAAAGCAAAATATTTCAAAAAAAATTATATTATTCAACACCAACGACAACAACAATAAAATAGTGTCGTCACTATGCCACAGCTATAGCCATATTTACCGGTTTTCAAGGTTATCGTTTAGTTTAATCAGCATATATAACAGCACGCTGCGCCTGCTTTTTTTTTTGTTTTGCTGCTGTTTGTTACTGTTGTTGCATTTGCCATTTTCCGTTTTCAGTTTCAACGGCTGCTGTTTACATATTTCATTTCATTTAACTGTATTTACTGTTGCTGTTACTCTCAGTGAAGTAAAGTTGGTCACCCGGCGACGGCGACGGCGACGACGACGACACCAAAAAAGTTACGTCATTTTTGTCTACTATGACGGCGGCAGCGAAAAAGCAACAATAACAACAAATCGCTATACCAACACAAAAAGCAAGCAGGAAAAGGCAAGCAAAAGTGATGTGGGTTAACTGGCAAATCAACAGCAGCAGCCAGTGGCAAAGTCTCTACTTAGCTTAGCTCAGGTCAGCTTATTTTTTAAACTTTCGTTTGCTTTACGGGGTTTTTGTTGGGTTTGCTTTTCAATATGTATTTGGCAACATCTTTTTGGCTCCCTAAAATGATTAACTTTTTTGCCTGTCCCTGCTGCATAAATATTTTACGCATAATTTGGCATCGGTATTGAGGATACAAAAGCACATACATATGCACATGGCTATGCATGTATGTATGTACATAGGGTCTCATATGCGGGTAGCCTCTTTTTTTCCAATGCAAGCAAATTTACATAAAAACGGTATACAAAATTTTGGAAAACAAAATAAAAATGCATATGTGTTAAGTCGTGTGTATGCATTTATTTGTTGCTAATGCCGCACGCTTATGCGGTTTCATATGTGTGTGTGCCGCTATGTGCGATCATCTATGTCATTAACAAGCTTACAACATCGAACATCGCTTTTGGTGATCAAATATTGCACAGCATCTACCAACGATTGAACCAATATATCTACATAAATATGTATTTTTCGATTTGTTCACTTCCATTTTCGAAATACTATTTAAACAACTCGATGTTGTAAAGCGTTTGTGTGAAAAGTGGGAGTTTGCTTAATACATACATACATACGCTTAGCGTATATGATTTTAGTTAGTTAAGCTGACTTTTAGCAATTAGGTCAGTTTCTTTGCTAGTCATTAGTTCATGGTTTATTTGTAGTAAAATGAATTAGATATATGGCACAGTGGATGTGTTCAGAGTTAAATGTAAATATTTTGGCCCAATATTTGGCCTGAGTATTTCAACTGGGCAGCTCTTTTTCATGCCCCCGAAGAAAAATAGCGTTAAGTCTTCATATCTTAATCCTTTATCAGTTAAAGAAATTCATATATAGACTAACGAACTCTTAATTCTGGAATGAAATGAATATTCATAATAGCTAACTATTCTTAGGACCCTACAACTAGTATTGAAGAGCCCTTAAACTTCTGAAGAAATATTAAATGCATAAATTGTAATAATGATTTTTGATGAGATTCTGTCGTATATATTACAATATTATTAAAAGTATTAAGGTTGTCGATGGTGGTTTATAAGAAGGTCGATTGGGTTTGTTTTGGGCAGATATTGATATTGGTTTGAAAAATATAGCAAATTTTTACATTAGATTTCCTAAGCCTCAACCCTTACGTCAATGCTACTATAGTCGATAGATTGGAGTCGGTTAAGACGTGGCGCACCGGGGCCAAAATTCAGATTACCCTATGAAGACGTCTTAACTGACTCCAATCGAGACCAAAATTAAGTTATTAAATGAAAAAAGTAATTTTTTAATTTTTTGAGTCTCCATGGGGCATCTGGCCTTGGACCTCATTGCGGCACGCCTTAACCGACTCCAATCGGTACCAAAATTTATATGTTATATCTTCGACTACGGTAGTATCGATTTTAGGTATGAGTTGGCAAAAAAATTAATTTGAATTTTATTAGTCTCATAGAGGAATCTGAACTTTGGCCCCTGTGCGAAATGCGTTAACCGTCTCCAATGGGGACCAAAATTGTTCTGTGATATCTGTGACCGTAGTATTACCGATTGAAGGGGTGAGACTGAAAACAAATCGAGCACTTCATTTTAAGAGCCACTCAAATATACATATGTTCGTCGCATTTTTATCCAATAGATTTTGACATATCAAAATGCTCTGCCGTAATCCTGTTCTTGAGAGTTTGACTGGGTTATTTTTTGTTAGTTCAGAGTTGTGGTCGATTTTGGAGTTTAGCGGCATCTATTTTATAATTTTTTGGTTAGATTGATATTAATATAAGCTATGCACTAAAATCAAGAGACCTATTTTGCTCTTTGCCCTTCTTATAACTTCTTGAAAATCTGAGTTTTGAGAAACGCTTTCGCGGATAGGCAGCAAATGTGCTCATACCGTAATTACATTAACCACAAAATGCTTTCATTTTTTCTCCGGGCGACGTCACACTTAACGATAATATTCGAGAGATCTTTCCACGGTATCTCCAGCTTGTGAAGATGACTTTAAGTCTGCAGTGTCCGTTTTCTTGCAATAGGCTGATTAGATTTTAGAATTACTTCATTTTTTACCTAAATAATCATTTTATCTTTATCTGCCCGGATGAGCTCCCTCAGGTTAGCCGCTGCCTTTCTAGAAAGATTTGGTTACACCAGGTAAAAGAGTATTGAGTGCAGGCTGGTTATTATTTAGAATTAGAATTCTTTAATTACCTTAGCTTTATTTATTCATATACCTCAGTGTATATATGAAATGGAGCGCAAATTGATTTTATGGCTAAAAACTACGACGTGCAATTCTGAGAGTGCACAAAGAAATAGCTTGCAATAAAATGGACAAATTTAGAATTCATGTCTATGGGTTTTCTTCAAGAAGACTTAAATTAGAGATGAAAATAGGGCTCCCGGAAACCATTTGGCAGCTGTGGGGCGGCTCCAAGAACCAGTATAAAGAGAGAAAATGAGCGTAATGCATTTTCTCAAATGTACTCTGTCTCACTTTACGAATAAAAACATTGCAAGAGAAAGAGGTGAGAGGAGGGAGCATGAGTTCATACATCTGCACATGTACATACTTATGGATGTACTTCTGAACATCATATATCCGCTTTCATACGAGTGTATACAAATTTATATTACTGCTTATTTCCACTACGTGTGCTATTACTACTACTGCCCTTTTTTGTGATATGAGACCATTTTAATAACCATAAACACTTTATGGTTTTCAAGTGAAGTTGCGATTATATATAGAACAATAAGCGGAAACAGAAAAATGCGATGTTTTTATATATTAGCACTTACTATTACTATTACTTTTTGCTAAGCATGGCAGCACTGTTTGACAATGGTTTTTCTTTTTTGATAAATGCTAAATTTTTTGGCGATTGTTAGTATTTCCCCAGCTGCTGTGCAATGAAGATCATGGGAGCAGGAACACATGATGCTTTAAATGTATTTCTTTAATCCGTGTCCTCTTTGACTGTCTTTGAAAAAAAAATGTGCCCAGGCTACGTTGTCGGGACCGCAGCTCTATCCGTTTTTTCTACAGCGGTGATCATATAGACAGAAAGAAAATTCCAAAAAAATAGTGACCCGAAAAACGTTTTCTTTAATCATCACAGTTTGCTCAAACTATTTAAATGACTTTTTATAGAAAATAAAATTATTTAAAAACTGTTCTGCCCAATAGCCATAATACACTTATTATCATACATTTTAATTATCTTATAGACGGTTACTCAAGAGTTTGAATTTTATTCTCATTCCATGAAATTTGTATCGTATCTCAAATACTGTTCAAAAAGACTAATCCAAAAATAGTGTTTAAGCTATCGGCAAAATCAAAAAACCCTACAGGCGATCAGTAGACATACATAGATTCTAGAGTTTCAAAAAGAGAAATTATTTATTTTAATTTGATGTTAGTTCTTTCCATCTCGAATCCTTGCTCTTCCTTTTATTTCTCCTACCGCATTCCTTTCTCACTCACTTCCTTGCATTTCTACCATTTTGTTTCATTCTGCTCAATTTATGACACCCATTTCCTTCATTTTATTTTAAATTTTATTAAAGTATATTTTTGTTTAGTTAAGATAATAAACTCTTTTTTATTTTCTTACAAAGCGATGAGTCACGCTTACGGTCACAATTTATGTGTTCAACCTTGATTAGCTGGAAAAGTAATATTAATGGGTATCTTACGCACCCTTATAGAGAACTTCAGGAAATATTGCATACAGTTTTTCAATATGCGCGCCCGCATATATAAAAGATTGCGTAATAAATAGAAATTGTTTCGGCCAAGCCTGCATACATACTAAGTATAACAGTACTTAGGATGTATAAATTTACATGTATGTATATATTTGTGTGTATTTGGCGTTTTGCTCACTCAGATGGAAATGTCCTGCAAAGCAAAGGGGTACAGGTTAAGCTGTAAATATTTCAAAACCACATACACGGTAGATATGACGTAAAAAAAATAAAAAAATAAAAAAACAACCACACACGCAAAGCCAGCCTCACACGCAAATAAACCACGACAGCTAAGCATACAAAGTGTTAGTAATAAAAATGCTAATATTTTTATGCAAAATAAACAGCAACAACAAATGGGTGCAAAACAAACAAAATTTTTTAAAAGCAAAACGATTTGCCGCAATGGGCAATAACAACAACTGTTGCACATAAAAACCAATAGAAAAATCAAAAAACTAAAATATCAAAAACTATAACGGCGAAACACTATCTGACTTTTTTTTTTACTTTTTTCGCATTTTTTGCAAACAACTTAACAATAACAGCAATAAAAATAGCTAACAAAAGGCAATTGTTACAACAATAGCTGCAATAACGAGCGCTGCAAAACCGATTGCAGCAATAAGAATGGAGACAAAACATGCAACATCTAACAGGCATATGTGAAATGGTTGCACAAACATACACACATACAATCATGCTATGCACATGCATGTGCACAGTCGGATATATTTGCTTAGATGCAATAGCCGCTAACTGAGCGCAAAGTACACAGACCCACACATACATACTCACCACAAATTCACAATATATGCGTTGACCTAAATTTTATATTATTTGCAATTTAGTTACAAAATACAAATCGAAAAAAAATCAATATTAACAATTACCTACACTTGAAAGCTAAAAAAATAAATAAAATTGTTACACAAAAAATTAAACTGTCAAGTAAAGTAAAGACAATACCTGAACGATGAAATAAAAAGTGTATAGAAGCGAGGTTAGAATAGAATATTTGCAAAAGCAATGAGAGTGTCGGTCAGCGGGCGGCTGCGACATTGCACATGCATGCCTTCATACATACATATGTACATATCGAGTTATCCAAAAACATGCACATTTCCATATGCGTTCGCTTTGCATATGAATGACTTTTGGACTGTGGAGCCGAGCCATTTGATTGTGTGGTGCATAGACACGCGAGCGTATGTATTGATATGTCACCACAAAAGGCCAGCACAGTAAACCTCTTATATGTATACATACCCATGTGCATAGATGCATACGCGCAGCAATAGCAGAATCGTTCATTTTTAGTTAAATGTATATGGAAGCAACCTTCTCAACGTCCACTGCCCCATTCGCTGCTGATCAACCGCACCACTGCCGCACTGAACTGCACTACGCTTATGAGTAATGGCTGGACTTTGCGAGTGAGGCGAGCGTGCCATGCCGGCTATGGCGATGACTTTGGTGATGGTGGCGGTGATGGCGATGCTAATTTGCTGCTGATTGATAAGCAAATGCAGTTGTACAAAAACAAGTTAACGAAATGAGCAAACATTGTGCATATGTATGTATCTATGAACATGTGTGTATGAATACTAATAATATTTCTTTTTTATATGTAGATTTGTATGCATGTTAATATTATACATACATACGTACATACATAACAATAATGAAAATCTAGCAAAACACAAACCCGACTTCAATTCTCATGAAAAAATTCAGATTACCATTAATTTCTTCATGATCCAATGATCGCATCTAAAACAAATTAGTATGGGACCACCCCTGAGGTACCACCTTTCCTTTAAATATAAAGGAATTTTAGAAATCGGTTAAAGTGGCCAACAGTTATGTGGTAACATACATAAAAAATAATATTCCCCCTATTAGGAATTCGGCTAAAAATAGAATTTGTCATATGCTTTAGGCCATAAAAATAATAATAACAGATTTTCTCTTAAACAATATAATATTGTTTGGCCGAGCTTCTTCTCCGTTTTGTGGCGTACATCTTGGTGTTGTCACACATAGGCAAGGGACCTACAGTTTTACGCCGACACCGAACGTCGGTTGTATTTTTATCATGTCAGCATGGAAATCCAACGCAGAATCACTCTTGCCAACAAGTTCTACTTTGGACTGAGTAGGCAATTCAGGAGTAAAGTCCTCTTTGGACGTACGAAAACCACTCTCTGTAAGTCATTCATCATGCCTGTACTGCTATATGGCGCAGAAGCATGGACAATGACAACATCCGATGAGGCGGCTCTTGTAGTATTCGAGAGAAAGATTTTGCGGAAAATTTACGGTCCTTTACGCGTTGGCGATGGCGAGTACCGCATGCGATGGCCTGATGAGCTGTGTGAGCTTTACAACGACATGGACATAATGCAACGAATGAAAATACAGCGGCTCCGCTGGCTTGGCCATGTCGTTCGAATGGACACCGACGCTCCAGCTGGTGGTAGCAGAAGAAGAGGGAGGCCATCACTGCGATGGAAAGATCAGGTGGAGAAGGACTTGGCTTCACTCGGCATTTGCGATTGGCGTCAGTTGGTACAGGAAAGAAACGACTTGCGTGCTTTGTTTAACTCGGCCAAAATCGCTTAGGAGGTTACAGCGCCAGTTATAAAGAAGAATGCACGGCTTAGAATCGCCGTCGGTTTTTGATTTTTCTTATTGACGGTCTTTCCCATTTTCTTCCATATAAAAACGAATTCGAGCATACATACTTAAATGCCTTATATGGACACAGCCCCCGACAAAAAAAAATATATGAAAAATTAGAATCCTTGAAAATCCATATTTCTCTTCAGGAGACTAAGAAGAATTCCCGGTTCTTATTTAACCATTTTTTAATGTTAACAATTTTTGGAGGTCCCTCCCTTTAAATTTTTTTAGGGTTTTTGAAGAACCCATAAAAAATATTTAATATTTTTTGTACAAAGATTTATACTTTGATTTGTGTGGTTTTTATAGTAGTGTTAGCGTTATTTTATAAAAAATTTCCAACAAAAGTTAAAATGAAAGAAACCATGTAAATTAAATAAGCTCACAGATAGATATAAACTGTACAGGATGGTCCAAAGACGGATGTTAGAAAAGCAAAGTCGGAATTTTAACGATATTACCCCTTGTTATATGTTGAAAAAAGTATACCCCTGTCTTTTTAAATCAAAAAATTACTAGAGGTCGCTCAAAAAGGAAACTTTCCCATGTATGTTTCAATCTGCTCTTCAGGAGACTATAAAAAATAGTACCGAATTGTATATTTAACCATTTTTTAGAAGTCTTCCCTTGCCGATTGAAAATTATAGATCTTCAAGAATTCCATTTATATGAAAAATTACCTTTTCCTATATAAAATGGGCGAATGTAGGATCACTTCATTTCTTAACATTTCAAACCTTCCATTTGATTTCATCTTATCTTGTATAGATGGAAACTTCGGGTAGCTCATTTACCTACTCTTTTAACTAGTTTGATTAGTTCAGACTTTATTTTCATTCCTTGCTCAGTCCAATTCCTTCTAATTTATTTCCCTTTCATTCCGTTTTACCTTATTTCATATCACAACATTTCTTCTCACTTATTTCCCTTGCATCTATCGAATCTCATCCCAAAGTCCATAGTATATTTCAAGCTGAGCGCACAAATCCAACTAACTAAAGCGGCCCAAGGTTAACCGTCAACTATTTTACATTAACAAATAGCAAGCTTAAATTGAATGAAACCACCAAAAGCCAAAGCCAAAGCCATGTCAAGACCAATTTCAGTATCACAAACTCGTACTCACTCACTTACTAGCGTTCTAGCGTGTTAGATACTGTAAGTGCGAATGTGAATTTCTGTGAAACATAAAACTGCAGCCTCACTGCAATTATGAGTCGTTGATGATCGTATTATGCAGCTAAGAATATATTTTTGCCAACAAACACTCACGCGCATACGTGCGCATTGATAGGCATGTGTGCGATTTCAAATATTAGCGCAGTGTCAACTAAAGCATAGATTACCATTGCGGTCGCTGGCGAGGCCATTCGCTCCATGGGTAGCTTAGTACAACCGCAATTGCAGTGGAAGCAAGAGAACTATGTACTACTGCAGCCAACGGCAAGCGATGCGAAATAATGAAATTAATCGTTTATTTAATTAAAGAAATACAAAAGCGCACAGCCACATGCAATCACACTTACGTAAATATGTACATACATATGTATTTAATTATGTGACTACGAATGTTGTGATCAAATTGTTGTTGCTTTTAATTGGACAGCAATCAAAGAAGCAAATAGTGCAGCACAAACCCACACTTAGGCAAGCAATCAAATGCACATGTATGTCTTATATATGCAGATGTACTTAAGTATACATATAAGTACTCTGTGTATGTATGTGTCTCTGTAGGTTCAGTTTTATTGCTGTTTATTGACCTTGAATTTGTGTAATTTTCTTGTCAATTTCTGTTTTTATATTAACTTTTATTTGTTGCCTTCCATTGCGTTGCAAATTTGTGTCTTATCCGCTGTGTGACAGCATCGTCTGTCCGAATGTCATTCTTGACAACCAGCAATGAACAAACACTGCTTATATATTTAGCAGCTGGCCAACGGATTGCTCGCTTAGCAGGCCAACCGCCGCCAAACACAATCAATGCTTCGAAATGACTTTGACCAAGTCAAACTATGTGTGTATGTTTGCGTATGCATTTAATGGTTCTGCTGCATTACGCTGTGCCGCCTTCTACGCTGCATTTTCAGCTTTTTCAAAGCAGAGTGTGTGTGTGTGATTATTTCTAATTGTGCCTGAGTATGACGTCAAGCTGGCGCGCGCTTTCGAGGTTAATGTTAAAGGCAAACTCTTGTGGCTCAAGTCGCGTAGTTTGCCACTTTTATGGCCGGCAAGTTTTTTCTTTTCATTTTCCCAGTCTTCAATGCTCATGCATTGCCATTGCCAAAACTTGCATTATTTTTTCTGTTTCTCCTTCCATATGAACTTTTTTCGCGCAATGTTTTTGACGTTTACAAGTTTACGCTTTGGCGCGCTTTTGACAAAATTTTTATGGATTTTTGCCGCCAACTGCTGCACTACGCCAGCCAGCAAATGGACCGACGTTTTTGACATTTTTGTCAGCTTACATGAGCCACAAACTAATCAACAAAAGCAGTGTTTTTTTTAATATTTAGTATGTAGGTAGCGGCTTACGTTTTTTAGATATATACTCAGAATTGTTACATGGTCGTTATCGTTTGAGCGCCTTTAAGCAATTGCAAAAAAATCGATGATGGTTTAAGTTTTTCTTGTAATTCTGCACTCCTTCTAGGTGTTCAAACTTTTCTTTAACATGTGTAGTTTTTATTGCTCTTGTGCTGATACCTTGCCTTCAGTTGACTTGAACCGATATGACATGCGTCACCTTAGATAAAGGTACGTAGAAACGCCGCTCGAAAAACAATTTTACAGGAGACTATATTTTGAAAATATGGAAATTTTTCTAATTTTTTCTAGTTCGTATGCAGTCATAGGCAAGTTTTCAGGTGCATAATAAGAGCGTAAGCTAGGAAAAAGTTATCGATTATATTAAATTAAATCGTTATTTTCTCCGAATTTGCCTGCTGAATTATCCCCCTGTATTGTTTTCAAGTGCACGTACTCTACTTTGAACTTTGTAGTCATGTAATCCCCAAGTGGCATTGTTGGTATCAGTGGGGGTTCCTACGAGAGGCGTTATTTTTACAAAAATTTCATTGTGATTGAAGTGCGTAACTGCGTAACTTTGCAGTTCCTATGTCTGTTGGCATATGATTCCCATTGAGATTGGGAAGCTCTAGAAATTACATATGAATACAATTTCACTGAAAGGCTGATAGAAAAATAGCTCGTTCGATTTCCAAAATGAGGTACCAAAATAAGGTTACGTTCACACAGAATGCGGAGCCGAGCTGAGCGAAGCCGTTCCGAGCTGAGTGAAGCTTTCAAATTGCTGTAGCTATATGAAAGTGTTAATACAGCTAGCTTTTTCATGAGCGTTTTAATTTGTATATTAAATGACGCTGCTGCAAACAAGATATCAAAATATACAAATAAAAACGAATTCTACAACGAATCTTTTGAATAAAATTTAGCAAATATTTTTTACGCTTTACAGTGACGGTAAGTTTTGTAGTATCTTTGCAGCATAGTCCGTGAGAAAAGCTCCGCTTCGCTTCGTTCAATGTGAAAACCAGCAGCTTCGCTTTGTTCCGCCTTGCTCCGCTCGGCGCCGCTCGGCTTTCTGTGTGAACGCACCCTAAAAGGCTTGAACTGCAGGTCTGTAATAATATTTCACGTTTTTAAAAAGAGTTGCCACCTTTAAAAAAATTATATTTAAACTATTTAAAAATTAATAAATCAATTATTAAAAATTTGGTATCAATGGAACTGATTTTGAGAAGCTCTTTTTCTTAACCATAGGAGGGTAGGAAATATAGGAGGGTTACCACCTGATTAGAAAATTATTCAATTGGAATTGAGGGAATGAGGTAAGATGAATATGTATCACCATATGCGTACCAAACGAAAGGGGCTTCAGAAGGTAGTAGTTTGAAAAGGGTTTCCACTTGCTTGAAATGTCGCATTTAGTTAACTTATACACAAGTTATATGAAATATGAAAATATGGGTGTCAAACGATAGAGTGTTAAGAAATCCTTAGTTTGAACTCTAAGAATATTTCTGAGATGTTTTGGAGAGGGTTTCCATCTGGTTAAAAATTATATTCAAATTATTTAATAAGTTAAATGAGCTATTAAAATATGGGTATGCCACACCTTTGAAAAATCAAATGCAACTTAATTCATCAGCTTATTAAAATATTTATCGCAATGTCAGGCGAATGAAATTTTGCACGGTTTTAGCTCGAAAATACTTTTAAAGAGGACTGTGACCTGTTTGAAAGATCTAATTTAATTAGCCAATACATAAATTACATGAAATATAAAAATAAGGGAGTGAAGAGAAAGAAAGAGAGTTGCCGCGTGTTTAAAAAGTTACATTCAAATTATTCAATAAGTTGGATGCATCATTAAAAGATGGCTTTATTTCTAAAATATGTTTAAAAAATTAAATTCAACTTCAATTAAGGCGATTGGATAATTGAAATACGTACATACATATTTATGTTTTAGTTTGAAAATATTTTGAATAGGGTTGCCACCTGTTTTAAGAATCGAACTTAGTTAACTATTACGCAGGTTATATGAAATATTGGTGTTAAACGAAAGAGTGTTAAGAAATATTTAGTTTGAACATTTAGAATATATTTAAGGGGTTTCAGTAGGGTTGCTATCTGTTCAAAAAATAAAATTTAAATTAGTTAATAATAATAATAATAAAAATAATAATAATAGATTCGCGCTTACACAATATGTGAGTGTTTGGCTGAGCTTCTCCCCCGATTTGTGGCATGCGCCACAATGTTGTCATAAAAAGGTTAAATAAATTATTAAACGATGGGTATCATTTGAAATGAGTTTGAAAACTCTTTATTTCTGAACTTCATTTAGGAGGTTTACCACGTGTTTAATAATCAAATTTTACTTAGTTAATCAGTTCATTGAAATGTCAGAAGAAAGATTTTTCAGAATATTTTAGTTTGAAAATACTTTTGGAAAATATTTCCATCTATTTGACAAGTCGAATTTGGTTAATTTGTACACAAGTTTTATGAAATATTAAGATATGGGTGCCAATAGAAAGAGATTTATGAAAGCTTAAGCTTGAAAATATCTTTGATTAGGCTGGCCACCTTTCGAAAAGTTATATCGATCTAGATTTTAGTGATAGTCATCAGATTACCCCTTTTTTTTGATATTCAAAAAAAAGAGGTCAAATTAAAGACCTGCGATAAAGTTTTATTTTTTTAATTGAGAACTTTTATAATGGTATAGGGTGATTTGAAATTTGATGAAATTAAAAACCTATACTATGCGAGACCTCTCTTCACTCAGAAACGGCTGCACCGACTTAGATGAAATGTGGCACTAGAATCACCTCTAACTCTGACTAACATTTGGAATATTTTTTAGGATATTAAATAAAATTTTGGTCTTTTTAACACCAAGCGGGTTCACTAAATAGTTATAATATATTTTTCAGAGAGCGTGCAGAATATGCGTTTTCTAATAAAAGTTTAAATTTTTAGAAAAATTCAGAAAAGTCCGGAAAGGTGCCGAAAATGTCACAAAAAATCCCGAAAAGTTTTAGATATGTCTCAAAAATGCCAACAGGTTCTTAATGGAAAAATCATTCTTGCAATAAAAGGTTATTAAATATCTTGCAACACTCACGTGTTAGCCGCTTTATGTTTTTGTTCTCACTAACCTGGCCAAGCTAATACATAATTTTACATATAAATTTTTTATATATAAACATTGTTATTTCCGTAAACCTCGCCCCGCTTTTAAATTACTTTTTTGTTTTGATTAGTATTTTATAGCTTATTTTCGGCTCTTTAACCATTTTATTATCGGCAACAACAATGATTACAGCTTCTTTAATGAATCAATTTTAGAGACCTGAAAAATTACCACTCAATTTAATAGCATATTTAACACTGAAAACCGCATTTATTTTAAGTCTCTGGGCGTTTTTTAATTAAATAATTTTGTAGTAGCTCCCAAGATTTCAGCCATTTTCACAATTTTCTCATGCACGCCTTTGCGTTTTTTTTTAATAGTCAACCTTCTTGCCAATTTTTCCCCCAAAATCGCACAACGTAAATTCCACATCAATTTGATTACAAATTAATTTATGCATATTTTTGCACCTCGCTCAAGTTAAGCAAACACACGAACGCACACAGTGCGCTGCACTTGCATTTTTGCACTTTTCAATTAAGCTTATCACACATGCGCATCGCTGTCGCATTCAACATCAACACGTCAGCAGGGCAATAATAATTTTCGGCACTTTTCGTCAACCGAAGTGCACGAAAACACAACAGTCCCACGCCAGCGCCGAAGTTGTGTCAACCAAAACTTTGCACTTCACCATGAACTTTACATTAATTGCAATTTCGATTGTGAATGCCAAGTGCTGCGCACCTTCATGACTGGCAATTAATTGTAAGCAACAACAACAGCAATAATTCGTTGTGCGGTGGGGCAAATGCACATATGTAATGCACTACAGCAAGGTCATTAACTGCAAAGCAATTACTGCCACTTCTATTGCTAGCAACGTCATAAACAAGAAAAGCACTCGCATGCTTGCTCATGAAGTTCGAAACACACAGACACACACATATGCAGTTCATAGAACAAATGCTAATTCGCTTCACATTAATCGCGCACAAGAAGTATCATGCTATTTCTCTCCACAGCAAATGCGCAATTAACAACAATAACAAAGACCGTATAACATTTATGCAAAAGCGATGAACTTGTAGCAGAAAAAAATAAACTGTAAAACACTTAGTGGCACAATTAATTCCATTTCAGCTTCGCAAGCAGCAAAATAATTATATGGAAAAAAATGTCAATTCATTCCATTCTGTAAAATGCGAAAGGCCAAAGGCGGTGCTGCAATGAGTGTGTGAGTGCGAGTGGGTACCAAGTATGAAGCTGTAGCAAGCACTACGATTGCTTGGGCAAATGAATTGCCAGCAGCAGCAATCAGGTGCAATGTTAACAATCTCGAACTCCCACATATACTATGTGTGCATACCTGCATACTTAGATAGCGCAGATCGCTTAGTTATTTACATAAGCAGTTGGTTAAATAGCAGCCGTTTTTTTTGCCTTTTCTATTCTCGTTCAATAAGCTATCTCATAGTTACAGGCATTTTCAAACGCACCTGTTGTTGCTTTGGCTTTTGCAATAGAAGCGTAGCTCAAAGCGCACCGCAAACACGTGAGCTGTGTATTAGCTACACGTAAACGTGCTAACTTAGCGACTGTAGTCTCCTCTCGCTCTGCGATTCGTCACCAAAGCTGCTGCTCCCTGAGCCCCTCAATCAGCCAGCTTCTGCTCTGCCCGTCTCCACTAATCGTTGCCTTTTGTAATTTATACTCGTATATCTACTAAAATTGATACTCAAATCATTAGTACAACCTGTACATAAGCAGCCGCAGCTTTTACTGTTATTGTCATGCGCTCGACGTTTTGTTGCTATTTTTTGATGTTGCTTTTTGTTGCAATTCTGGCTAATTAAAAAAAACTCAGGTGTATCAATGCAACTACTAGGTAAGTACATATGCCCGTATTTTTTAGTTAGCCGGACATTAATTTTTATTTGTGCACTACAATGACCCTAATTGTGTTCTAGTTGTTGATTTTATAGCAGCAGGAATGATGTGAAATTGTTTTGTTTATTGCTTCATACTGGTTTATTCTATAGCTAAATTTATTATTGTAATTTTTCCTACTATTGAATGAATCATCATTGAGTGTTATTTACAAACAGCATGCAAAGTTTTGAGAAGCTTTTATGAATTAAATTCCCTAGCGTGTAGCTACGATAATTTGAAAGGAATTTGCACGATTTTTGCAGTCAGGAGAAAAAATGGGGCGTGGGTGAGATCAGTAATTAGAACCTGAAACGACTGATGATGTGATAAATTTTGTAATGTTGGAAGTAGAGATTTTATATTTTTTAAACCAACAAACCCTTAGCAATATCTTGAAGGCTTCTAGTTTCGCCCCTAAGCTGATAAACGGATCACTGCTTGGCTATACTGGTGCCTGTTTCCACTTACACTCCCTCAAATATGAGTGTATGGGAGGCAGTAGTTAGAAGCAAGTGAACGGCCTTTGGAAGGGTATTTTGCAACAAACTCTCCATCTACCTCCTCCAGATCACTGTAAAGTTTCCATAAAAAGGTAGATGCAATTAAAGAAGCAGTCGATTTTTGTAACGTTGGCAACAGAGGTAAATTTTTTGGAATAATCGTAGGCTTTTCTTAATCTTAGTTTTTCGAATACCGAGTAAAAAGGATTTTTAGAATCGAATAAACCAAGTATTAGTGAAGTATATTCATATACCATAATTGGAAAATTCTACGCATTTATTTACTGCTTAAAAATACTTAAAAAATAAAGGCAAAATCGAACGAAAATCGAACAGTTTTTTTGTAACAGTATACAAACTAAACTCTAACTAAACCACTGATGAGGCTACATGTTGTCTTCATTCTCATCTTACGGCAGGCTTAGTAAAAGCCCACATCCGACGGGTTTGGGCCCTAGGAATAGGGATCTTTGACATGGTAATGTGAGTGGCCATATTAAAAGTTCAATATCGTAGTCGGAGCAACTTAATCAAATTGCACTGAGCAGTTTAACCTGCTACAATATCCAGAACGGAGTTGTGTCAAAGTATGGCGAGCCTCACAAAGCAACTCGAGCTCTTCGTCTGCGATAGGTGGCGTTGGTCTCCAATGATGGAACTCAAAAGATGGGAGTTGACGAAAGTGTTGATCAATTCTCGATGAATGGCCTGCCTGTAATATACTATATTTTTATAGCCGCTCTGGTTCATTGGTTTCTAAAACAGTTGGTTCTCCATGTTGGAGTTTTTCCCGACAAAGGACTGTTTTTTTCGGCGATACAATAGGTACATACAATATTTTTTCCAGCAACTACTAGCAGCGAGAGCGTACAAGAAATACATAAGTACCTTCTTAAAGCAATTTTTTTAAGACAAGCTTTTATAAGGTGCTAGTAAAACAAAAACAAAAAACCGACCCCGCACCACCCAACGGCCAAATTATATGTAGTGTTATTTCCTTAGATTCAAGTAATATATGTACAAATATGAATCATGTCGGACCATAAATATGGATTTTCGAAATATGTCGACTCCTACGCCACCTATCGGACAAATTGTTTTTGTGGGTTATTCCGTTTCATGTGTTATACAATTTAAATACGAACCATATCTGACTACGAATACACTTTCCCAAATACCTCGACATCTGTGTTACCTAGAATATTAGTTTATACTTTACATTGCAATTTGGTTAAAATTTATTGCAAAATTCAATTACACACAGGTGAAATATAATAAAAGCTTGCAAAATTGAGAGTAAAACGGAGAGGATACATATTATCAGGAAAAGTTTTTGAACGCAAAACTAGTAAAAACTTGCAACTTACGCCTTTTAGACGCTGGTTTTATGGTCAAGTTAAGTATTTCCCGTTGTCATACAATTTCAAAAATCCACAACAGAATTAAATCTGTTACCATTTGAATTTTAAACATTACTGATTTTTCAACATCTGCAAATTACTGCTCGTAAATATTTTTAATTGCAAGAATGTACAGCTACGATCTCGCTTGCCTTTTTTGAGTTATTGAACATAAAAAGTTGCAAGTTCTGGCAATAATTCGTAACAATTTTTTGATATAGACATTATATGTCAAGGTCGATGAACCTCATTAAGTTTGAACTTTCCCAAATTTTTTTCTGTTTTATTTGTAATCCAAAATACTACGAACTTACTTTGACTTATTGCTTTCTAAATTAAAGCTAAAGCAGTCATATTGTAATTTTTGTCATAGTTTCTTACTAAAAGTAAGTGTTTCTGTAGAGAAAATATGTAAAATCAAACCACGTTTTTTTAATTTGCAATTTTTCGAATAACTCTAAACCCGTTTCTTGAAAAAAAGGCTATTAATCTAACAATCTAGTAAATATCTTTACTCATAACCAAGGTGAAAATATGAGCCTTGGACACGCTTGTGGTGCGCACAAAGCTGGTAGGCGTACACCTGTCTTCTCTTTCACATGAGTACCACGCCTGAGTAATACTGAAAGAAAGGCGTAGCGGATGAGTTGGGCAGAAATGGGACCCTCGAGCCGGTGGAAGTCTCTTCGCTGACCATTCGACGAGTCTTACATAAAGGAGTCTCTCGTCAGTACTGAAAGCTTTCAGCTGTTAAATCAATGTTACCCCAAAAGCGCTTAAACGTTTACGCTAAACAATCACTGCGCCCCTGTTTTGTGCTTAAGCTTGTCTTACACTGCTCAAGTGACTTACACACTCATCCAACCAGAAGGCTGCATGATTTAATTAAAAGCGTGCTATGCTCATCAATAAAAGTATTTACGTATATTTTTAAATAGTTTGAAGTGAAGTCATCAACAGTCAACATGATTTTGTTCCAAGTAAGTGATTTTGTAGTCGAACAGAAATTAGAGAGTATACGCAAGTTTGTTGCTTAAGTCTTTTGTACTAATGTGCCTGAATTACTTAGTAGCAGACAGGAAGCGAGCAATTTGCTATGCTGAGTCACTTTTTAATGAGCATGTAATGCAATTTTAGCTTTTGCTTATAATAGTTCTTATATTCTCACAGTTTATCACAATTTTTAGCAAAGTAAAAAGTAATATGTGCAATTAAATTTTTTCAGCAAACGCAAACGTATCATCCACAAGATATTTTTGCTTTTATGCTATGCAAACTTTTTTGCAACTAGCATTCAATTATGATCTAATTTATGTACAGTTTGGGAAATAAGTTAACTTGGCAGCTCATCCGTCATCCGCCGACAACTGCCTTGACAAGATCCTGGAAAAATGTCTACGAATTTTGTTTCTTAAAAAACGAAAATATTTAAAAACTTTATTTTTAACAAGCACCTGTTGTGGCCGCCCCTCTCTCTCACTCTCTCTGTCACTTGATAGTTAATTCTAACTTATAGTGGTATTGACAAAAAAAGGAAATTTGTTTCATGCACAACAGATTAGTTGACAGCTCATCTATCTTCAGCTGACAAGTGCATTGCGAATTTCAAACACCAATTGTTATGGTCGAGCAGCTTCGGAAGTCCCTATAGGTCCTTTTAACTGACAATTTGTTCGAAATGCACCTTTTTGCGCTTACTCTTCACTGCGTTGTTGCAGAAACCAATAGCTTTGGCGCATGAAACAAATAAAACCGTCTGAGCTATAGTGTTTGACCTTTTAAGTGCCAACACATATGCAACGCACTTCCCATTCACTTAAACACGACACTACACATGCTTTTTCATTTTCTAACTAGCCAGACGCCAAATATTTTGGGTAATTTATTTAAATATGCGTAATCGAAGAACGCAAGAACAAGGAACAGTCATACTTTGTTTAGTAGCAAAAAAGGTTTTTTTTTGTGGCTTGCATACAGGAAACCTTCATCAAATACCAAAATGTGCAGCTCTTCCTTTAGTCCCAAAAAAAATCCAAACACCAAATGCCAAACGCTAAAGGCTTCTTGCGCCTATTGACGGTCAGTAACGCCAAATTGATGTATGCATCCGCTGTCAAACACAAAAACGGTCTAACTATCCAGCAAACTATGTATGCATGTACTTATTACCTGAAGCACGGCATTTCCTCTTGCTGTTCTTAAGTATTTGCAAATATATACAGATGTACTGGTATCTGCAGCCTGCAGCCAATTTTCTTCAACGAAACAGGTGCAAGTTAGACACACATATCGGTCATCGATGGACAACCCTTTGCTTTCCTTTTCATTTGCAATTTATTTTGCCCCTTTACTTCGCATTCCTCTTTGCTGCTTTATACTTTTTTTCGCTTTCGTGGGTACTTTTTTAGGCTTGGTGAGTGTGCCAAAAACCAAATGACCTAATGCGCTTCGACTAAACACTCCGACAAATGCGTTGCATATTCCAAGCTCCCCATTTTTGTATTAAAAAGCCTTGTACCCTTCGGTAGAAGCTTAAGCACGCATGCCTGCCTTTTAAAGTCATTTAGTAATTCTAACAATAGTTTGCAGCAATTTTCATATGCTCTTCTTTTTTTTTTGCTTCTATAGGCCTTTAATGGTAATAAGATGTCTTCTGGTGAGCGCACACGCCCAACAGTCGTCCGCATGTTGTTTTTAGACAACCAATTTTGGCTGCCTTCAAATTTTTATCTTCACCGGCCATGCAATCCTTCTGAAAGCTATAAACATTTTTATTTATATTTAGTCAAGTTTTTTCAATTTCTCTATTCGATTACCTTTTTCACTTGAATTTAATAAGACTGTAGCTGGAGTCTATAAATTTTTTAGACGGCTGCATTAAGATGAATTTGTCTCAAACCCTCTAATCGCCGGCAGCTAATATACAACCTAAGCTTGCTTTTTTTCTCGTGAACTCCTTTTATGTGTTTTAGCAAATTTGTATCTGTAAGTTGTTTTAAAAATTCGGTTATATTTCAAAGTTGAGCTGCGGTGTCGAAAACAGCTGCGGGATGTGTTGTGTCGTCGTCTTGCGTGTAATTTGAAACTTTAAACTTTATTAGAAAGAATTGTGTGTGTTTCTGCTTAGTTTGTTGATTGCTTTGTGCGCAATTTAAAATTTTACTGGGCATTAGAAGTTGATTAGTTTGTCTGACATTGGTAAAGTTCTGTTCGCTAAGTGTGTTCTACTTAATGAGGCAATTATGTGGCAGACATTTTATATGGAGGCTAAGCTCAAATGTTGTAGTTGTAATTTTTAGAGCTTCACGAAAACGATCCATGCACGAGAACTAGTGAGGCGATTTCAAAGAAAAGTGTGGCGTTTCAAAGACAAAATTCCAAAACTATCGACAGATAGATTTCTGAGAGTAACCGATTCGGTGTCAGTCGTAGAAACAACGGTAAATATAGGCTTGTTTTAGGGTAAATTTGAGCCTTTAAAGTGCTCTAGCAACTTATGATTTGCAGATATAAATTTCATTTTCGGGATATAGGTTCTTTGGAGCAGTGGAAATATTATCGTGTACAAATTTTATATAAATTCAACAAATATCGAGCATTTTAAGGCAAAAATTTGCAAATTTTTTTTAATTCCAAAATTCTCGAAAATCGCTCGAATGATTTTGTTTTCGTTTTCCTTAATCAATAACTCAAGTTTTTTCCTTTCGTTTCTTGTAAGTATGTTTATTTTATTCAAATATATGGGCATAAATGATTTTCCATACAAAAGCCCTTCGTCATCAACTTGCAAATACGTGCTTGCGCTGGAAGTGAGAGAACGAGACAAAAAGTATGTGTGTGTAGGTATTTCGGCTTTTGAGTAACAGATGTCGCAATATTTATAACCTAATCGCAGCATATTTATGTATGTAAATACATAGTACATACATGTGTACATATGTTGATTGTAGTTAATGTGAATCTGTTTTTCTTTTAGTAATCTATGTATGTATGTATGTACATATGAATGCATAATACGCGAAAACTTTTCACACACATCAGATCTGTACCGTTTGTTCCATCTTACAAAATGACGTATCACATTAAAGGGGCTTAGCCTGTGTATGTGCAATAACTTCTTATTTTTACAAACAGAGTTTCCCCCTGATAAAAAAAGGAAATTCAAATTATTTTTAAGATAAATCAATTATTATGTAGGAGGATTGCCACCCGTTTCAAAAAGCATGTCAGACGAAAGAGGTTGTGTTGGTTCCAAATTAAATTCAATATAAGCAATTGGTTTAATACATTACTTCAATGTGAATATCAATTAAAATGGCATTGAGAAAACTTTATTTCCAAACTACATGTAGAAGGGTTGCCACCTGATTTTATAATTAAATTCAAATTGAGTTTAGAGGATTAGGTAATGTAAGTATGTATCACAATACAAGTGTAAGACGATAAAGGTTTAACGAGGTTTTGGTTTATAAATAATTTTAACAAAATTGCCATCTGATTGAAAAGTCGAGTTAAATTAAATTATATGAAATATTGATATATTGGCGTCAAACAAAGGAGTATTAAGAAAAATCTAGTTTCAGCATTTATAACATTAAAAAGGGTTTCCACCTGTGTAAAAATTTAAACTCAAAGTATTTAATAAGCCAGATGAATCATTAAAGAATGGGTATAAATTGAGATTCGTTACAAATGTTTTTTTCTTAATTTTATATAAGAGGGTTGCCATATGTTTTAGAAATGAAAGCCAACTTGAATTAAGGGAATTATATACACAATTTAAATTCGTATCTTAATATGTGTGTATGTCGAAAAAGGTTTAACGAGGTTTTGGTTTTAAAATATTTTGAAAAGGGTTTCCACCTGTTTTAAAATAAGAATCTAATTAAAGTATGCATAAGTTAAATGAAATATTAAAACATGACGGGAAACGAAGGTGCTAAGATATCCTTAGTTTAAATATTAATAATATTAAAGAGGGTTGCCACGTGTTTAAAAAGCTAAACTCAAATTATTTAATAAGTGAAAGCAATTATTAAAAATTAGGGTATCAAATGAAATGGGTCTAAAAAGGCTCTATTCCTGAACTGTATTTAGGAGCGTTGTCACGTATTTAAAAAATAATAATAAAAAATAATAATAAAAAATAATTTACAAAATAAAGTTTAACTTAATTCATCAGGCACATGAAATTTGTAGGTATCACAATATCAGACGCAAGCTGATGGTACATATGATTGAAGTTAATGTCGATCTTCTTCTCTATTACTAAGTATTAATATTTTGCAATTCATATGGATTTATTGAATTCAATAAAATAAAATAAAACAAAAAATAAAATAAAATAAAATAAAATAAAA
>NW_023458583.1:157510-235775 GCF_013731165.1 Rhagoletis pomonella | reverse complement strand
AAAACAAAACAAAACAAAACAAAATAAAATAAAAGTTAATAAAACCAATTAAAATAGAATATTTCAACCCGTAAGCTCAGAACACCTAACACTGAAATTCTCAAAACAAAAGTTCTTCTTTATTTTTTACTATTATTTTTTTGTTTAATACTAACAAACATCCTTTATTTTTTAAATAACATTTTTTATTTTTTTATTTCTTTTTTTTAAAGATTAGTTCACCTCTTGTTCGTTCAGCTCAATAAACTATCTCTTCTGAGTCTTAGTTCGTTCACCTTATTGAACTAGTTCGATAGTAAGAGCTGAGTTACAGAACAACAAAATTGTATGATTTATAACATACATACATATACAAAATTGCAATAACGATAGAACTTCGTCGTCTCCATTCATTCGTTTGTCTCCAAAATCACGAAAGGATGTTTATGGAAATTTGGCAGTGCCTGCATTTAATTTTCTTTTCTTCAGGTTTGCCTTCGAAATGCGAGGAAATTGCGCTTCGCTTTGGCATCTGAAAGAGAAAATCTTTTGTTAAATACCAAATACAAAAAACTCAACTTAACAAATATCGCACTAAACTATGTAAGAAACTGAAATTTAGTGAAATAAAATGTACATATTTTTAGCGCGAATTTCGATCAGCTCTATTTTTAAGCACTTATAACGAAAAACGAGTTCATACATATGTTGTAAAATATATTTCCATTTTTATTTGAGTACAGAAAAGTTTAGTTCACTTTAATGAACGAACTAAGGAACTACTTCAAGCTGGCTCTTCCGCTCTTTAGTTCAAAAGCTCCCCAAGCCTAATCCTCACCTACATCAGTAGTTGTAAATAAAGAAGCCTAAAATTATACTTCAAAGCTGTTTCCTTTCAAATTGTACGTTTCGTTAATTTGTGTAAAGAAGAAATATCGCAAAACTCATAAACTACGAAGCGCAATATTTCAGTTAAAAAAAAAAACTGGTGGAGTGAAAAAGTATCTTCAAAGGCAAAAAACTGCTTTAAATTACTTAGGGCCGCTTTTTCAAGTAGATTTTAAAATTTATCTGCCCTCTTCTCTATAAAAATTTGTGTTTGAAAGGATGAATTAATTTTAAAATAAAAATGGTAAATTTTAAAACCTTCTTGATAAAAGGGCACTTATTCAGTTTTCTATAAAATATTCGAGATAAACCTACGCAGTGCATATATCAAAAAATCAACTTTTTCGCACCTTTCTGCTTGATTATCTCGAAAGCCTGAGCTAATGGGTCAATTCGACTGCCAAATTCAGATTTTCGCACTAAACCTTTTACAAATTATAAGGTAGTCCTAGGGTCTAAACTTTCTTCAAATTTTGTAGACCTGTGTAATGTACGCATAGTTACGACATCCATTCTTGCTTCAAATTTATTTTCGTTTTACTATGCCTGCCTTGTATCAGCCTGTGGCTCCCTGGTTATGGAACTTGGTTTTTTTTCGGCGAACTGGCTATGAACTTCCTACCAGAGGGGATTCCATTAATCATTTATCAGGAATTTTCAAATGCTCAATGCAGTTACAGACAGAACTATTCTAATCGATAAGCAGTGCAAAGGTTTCTCTAATTTTCCTATATTTTTTCCGTGCCAGGTTTTGACGTTAAAAATAAGTTTGCTAAAAAAAATTATAATTTTTTTCGTCAACGAATGAAATAATTGTTACGCCAAATAAGTCAACTACCTTTTTTCGGTGCCAGCATGGTCACAACATTTTGTGATTAAACTGCAAAGAATGCATGGAATGAGACTTCTGTTGACAAAAAAAAACTACAACTAGTACACACATTTTGACACTATATTTTAAGCATTTAAGCGCACGCAATGCGTGTGTAAACACATGAGGTGTTTTTGTCGGCGCGTCACCTGAAATTATCACAAATGCAAATGAATTTAGGGTTAATGATTTTTCATTGTTACGCACTCAACGAAGCGACAATGAAACGCCAAAAACAGAGTGGGTTGAAACATAAATTTAGTTAAATGATTGCATATACATATACAAGTACTACTTATACATATGTAATAAAAAGAGATGTTCTATATAGCATTTTAATTGTTGTGCAAATTTACGTTCTGTTGCCTTTTTATACAGATGGGTATTACCTTTTGAGTTTTTATGCTTTTGCTACTTTCCCCCCTAGAAGTAGCAGTATCCACCCGTGGTGTACTTCTCCAAATACAAAAAATATACATATGTAGCTCCAAGCAGCCATTCCATTATTGTCAACCAATATACCACAATTGTTCCTACAGTATTTTGCGGTTGTCCAACCCGCAACCGTTGCCGCTTCAACACCATACGTGTTCAGCATTAGCAAATATGCCATAAAGCACAACATGCTTCTAGGCATATTTAGTAGTCAACGCGATTTTTGCTGTTTTTTATTATGGTTTTCAAGTAAAAAACAAATACATCTTTTAGAAGTACATATATATAAATCGCCCTCTTGCATATGTATGCGTAGTTTAGGTATTTTTTAGTTTAAGTTTATTTTGCATAGATATTTACACTTTTTGCCATATATAAGACCAACAAATATAAGACGTAGAACTTTACATAACAGCAAACAAATTACATAATGGAAACCAAAAATTACTTTATGGTGTTTCCAAACTATTTTTCCATGCCTACAAACTTTCAACAACTCAAGGCTAAATTCTATTCTTCAACCTTTTATAAAAATGTATATATATACATACATATATATCAGTGGGATTTTAAAAAGTAATACTACTTAAGTGACTTTAGAATGTTTGACTTTGAGTTACAAATAATTAAGTTTATAATACCTTAAAGAGAGAATAGCCTAACTTCAGATGAGTTGTTTTATCAAAATGCTTCTGTTATGTATGTATGTTTATATCTACATACTTTTATATATAATTTTGACTGGGAATTCTTTTCTAAATTATGTACTGCATTTGCTTTAGTATACACAGAAATGTATGTATGTACATATATTTTTTGTTGTGTTTCGCTTGCGTATTTTTATTTAATTTGTTACTGTTGTTCGCGTAGAAAATTATGATTACACAATTTCTACACGTTTTTGTATTTGCTACGCTTCACATGCACGCTCACACACACATACATACGCGCATTCCCATTCATTCAGAATATCTCATTTCTGATTTAATCTTCTGCCAGGCTATCATTGTCATTACACACATATGTATATTTGTACATTAATATTGAGTAGCGTACCAGTTTTTAGTAGAATACATCTATAATATGTATATATGCATATACATTTACACATGCCAGTATGAGCGTCCACTACGTTAATTTTCTGAAACTACCCAGTGGAAAATGGGAATGCATTACGTTTTTCTACCAAAAAATGTTTAACAACTACGGTTGAACGAAAAGATGCATCGCAATGTTAGCGATCGGAGTGGTAGTTTTGAAGCCACAAACAAAACAAAAAGTTTGAGTACTAACTTAAATATATATTTTTTTCGCGTTATCTGAACAGCTGCTGCAGACGAATGGATGCGAACGCGACGTCCAACTTGTTGGCTACAGGTTCAAACCCTGGGCATGGAGGTTTTTTTATTAATCGACTTCCAAAAAAAGGAGGAGGTTAACAATTCGTCGGAATATTTTTTTATGTATGCTACCGCATAACTTTGAACTTGTTAACCGATTTCTGCAATTCTTTTTTTAAAAGAAAGTTGGTTCCTCAGAGATTGGTTTAGATCCGATCATTGGTCGATTAACGCATCTTTTCTTGCATAGGTTATACATTCCCAAACATTATCTTTTCCTACTGGGTATGTAGAACATCTACATTTGTGTGGGAATGTAAGCGTTATGATACGCGATATATTGTGATTTGGGCTCTTTATTTTTTCAGTTTTGTTAGTTGTTGTTTGGTTATATTTATGTTTTTGATTATAGCTCTATTTACAATTAACTAAAAAATTTGTATAAACTTTTGTTTATGTATGTATTGTTTTACCAATATTTTGCAAGTCTACTTTTAACCAGAGCTGTTAAATTTCCATCACGATTAGTAATCATTAATTTTTTTTTTAATTTTTTTATTATAATGATTATTAATTAATTAGTTAATGGGTTATGTACCCATAAATAATTTTGTAGATAAAATTAATTAATTAATTTATTATTATTATTTTTTAAGTAATTAATTATTAATCATTAAAAAGGTGGAAATAATCGTATTTAATTATTAAATGGTTCCTTAAAAAAAACATGCTTTAATTAATAGTCATTATTTAACAGGTCTGCTTTTAGCACTACTTTTAATCTCTTTAATTGGGATGAGCTGTTCCGTTTTGTTCGAGCATAAGAGACTAATTGTTTTTCCTTTCTAACTAATTGTTCGGGGACCACCATGAGCGCTAAATATGGTTAACATACATAGTTCACACATAGTTTGGGCCCATCTCATTGTAATAAAACCAAAATTAGTCTGTGGGAAAAGAATTTTTTTTTTTCGTTTGTTATTTTTTGAAATAATAAATCAAACATATTCTTCGAATTTCGTTAGAAAAACGTCTCGAAATTAATGTTTTCTAAACAAGGAGGATATATCTCACACGATTGGTGTTCGGCTCGGAGTGCCTTACCATAGATGCTGCCCAAGTTGCAAGAACTATGAGAAGGAGGAGCCAGTTTTCCATCTTCTCTGTAGCTTTCCGTCATTGTCGGGACTCGGGTTGTGCTTTCTGAGGTCTGATTTCTTTAGTAACCTGACGAATTGGGAGATTTAAACCTTGAGCGACTGGCGAGTTTCATCAAACTCTTAGTTATAGTATCACAACGGGCCTTCAACTCTTGGCCTATGTGTGCTCCTCCGTAGCAGTGGCAGCCACACTTACCTATTTATATGCGTGCAACTTTGAGCAAAACTTTTACCCCGAAAATGTAGGAACTTGTACAGAAAATGCAACAAACTGAATTATTTACTAACAAATATTTGTTTTCAACTATTTCAACTTTTAGTTAATGTTACTTTGGCAATTACTTATGCTGATAAAGTGTTTTTATTAAAGTTTACTTTACGTCGATTGATACAGTTAATTTTTAACCATATGGTGCCAGGTTTTAAACAAACTTTTATGAAAAGGGATGTTAGTTGCGGCCAACAAATGTCCAATGTTGAAACTGGATTTTCTAAAATTCGTATAATTTTACATTTCTTTTCGATCGCCGCTTTCAGTGTCAAATGAATTCATTTTTGAAAATATATACATACATATGTATGTATGTAAAAAATGTTAATTTGAAGGGACTACATCAGCAGCACTAGCATCGGACAACAATAACAAACCTCGTTTCAATAGCTGTCGACCAGCTAATGACCGAGCCATACTTAAGCGCAGCCCGAAAGCTCACCTCACTTTAGCCAATTACCAATGATGCAAGCGACTAGCTGCCTGACATGTGTAGGCGACACTTGTAAGTTTGCATATACTCAGGTATTCTTCTTCTTACAATTCTTTCTCCATCTACACGCGCCCCACATATCTTAAATATGCACCTACATACACTGATGCATATGAACATAAGTGTGTATGTAAATAAGTACGTATTTATTTACAAAATTTATACAATTATACAAGCGAAGTTAGCCGATATGGTAATGGCTTGTTTACATTTTTTTCATCCATAGTTGGCACTTCTACTTTTGCATATACATACACTCGTTCTTCTTTCATTTATTTTTTCGTGGCGCAGTCACTCCCTTTGCCTTTTACAGGCACAACCCACATAACGACGTAGCTACTACTATACCTATGAACATATAAACATTTACAAGTGTGTAAGCATACTGAAATGTTTAGAAAGTAAAATTCAGCAGTAACGACGCAATTGGATCTTGCTCTTTTTTTACATTTTTTTTTTGCATTTTTTACCATTTCTTATTTTGAACGCTTGTAGAACACTACGTCCGAACTTTGAAAGTTCATCCACCAACGCAGCACGAACAATTTCCAGCGCTATTTAGATGTGACTGATTGGTCAATAAACTCCGTGCGGCTTGTTTACTTGGATGTGTCTGGCCTGGGGTTTGATGACTACTTGGATAGACGCATAGTTGGCTGGCAGAGAAGCTTATTGGAGGATGGGGGTTCATTGCTTTTTAGATTATTTGTTTACGCAGCTGATTATATCGATTATGCGTTTATTGGTTTTTCGAAGACGGATGTCCATTGCAAAAAAAAAGTGTTCGTACAGAAGCGCCTAATGACTGACTAAATAGATGAAGTACGTAGAAGATTGATGAATTAATGAGTTGAATGCAATAGCCGCAATTTACCTTAGGAAATAAGATTATTCGAAATTAAAAAATTTGCACGCATTTTAAAATTCAAACACTTGGCGAAAATTATCAACACCAAGTATATATGTATCTACGTATACATATCTATTTATTTTGTTTCAACTTAAATGAATTCACAATAACATTTTATACCTTCATACAAACATATTTACATTTTTTGCTTATATAGCTCACGGATGTGACAATGTTTCTTTTGCTGTCTTTTCCATGTTCACCATTCTATGTTGTGTATGTTGAGTAAATTTGCAATAATAGTAGTAGCAAAATAAGTTTATTGACACCATCGATAATACTGATGCCACTATGTGTTTTCATATGCAAGTAAATTACAGTGATGAGCAAAATGGTCATATCGTGATTTCATCTAAATATTCACATTGTCTTCGAAGTCCATATACTTTTATTAATGTTTTTAAGGTTTGGGTATTAAAGTCGAGTCATTTGGTAAGCTTTAAAAAGAATATTTTAGAAATAAATTTAAAAATTTGGCTTTCTATATTTTAAAAAAAGTAAATTTCTTACTTTAAAAATTAGGTCGCAATCCTATTTGCAAATACGCTGGGATAAAGAGTATGTATCTTAAACGTACATATATGTTTCTGCGTATACAAAAAATGCTTATTGAAATTAACAAAATAAAAATTTGTATTCAAAAATACCTTTCATTTGATATCCAATTGCATTGCTTGAGCTAAATTTTGTGGAATGGAAAGTAAGGGGCAACCCTTTACTGATATGCTAAGGGATAACACATGATATATAGGCAACGCTTTGTTTAAAAGCCTTCTTTTAGTATCCTTGAAAAGATATATTGCTGCTTTATTTTCAATACAACGGCTAAAAAAAAATGTGATTAAAACAAGGTAGCAACCGTACGCAAAAATATTCCTGAATTGGTGATTTTTTAAATGCCTTGCATTTGATACCCATATTATGGCATTTTACTTAATTTGTAACTAATTTCGAATATGTGGCAACCTTATACGAGTATTTCCGGAGATAGCATCTACTTAGATAAGTATAAAATGCAGAACGTTATCTGTGTACAAGATTTCATCAGAATCATATTAATCAATTAGATTGTTCACACTTGCTTGGTTATCAGGTCATCTGGTTAAAAATTATTATTCTTTAGTGTATTTTATTGTTGTAAACTGAATATAAAATATAACCACATAACCAGATAACCTGATAAGCAGGCAAGTGTGAACAACCTCATTGTTTCAAACATCATACAAACTTTAGAATAATTCAACAAATTCATCAAGATTTCAAACTTTTTATCTGAATTTTTAAAAATTGTTTCTAATTTAGTGCAATAAATTTCTGATGATGTAGTTTAAAAAAAATACAAATCCTCAATGCACGTTTTAATGAATTCATTTCTTTTATAAAAATACTGTTAAAGACCGCCGGAAAAAATTAAAAATCAACGCTATAAAACTGCATACCAAAAACTATCTAAAAATTCAGATCAAAAATGTATTGATTTTTTTTTTTAACATTGATCAATGTAATAAAAAATTAACAAATATATTTCAACATGAAAAATATTAGGGCAATTCATCTAAATTCGTAAGTGCCTCGTCACCACGTAAACCTCGTAAACTTACTTAATTTTGTATGGAAAATCGGTTTATTTACGAGTTATACGCGGATGTGAGGAATTTTCGCATTTATATGGACTAGTATCGCCCAGTTGTCAAAATTTGACCACTTAACTTTTTTTACACACTTGTTCACTTTGCTTGTCATCAACATAGAGGCAATAATACTTCATTTTGATGATGATTTTGAGGTCTATTAGCATTCCAAAATATATGTAATGATTTCTGGCCCCCGACCTTACTAACGTTGCTACATTTTTTTTATTACATTTTTTTTATAGAGAAACATATGTATATGAAGTTTTTTTTTTAATAAAATCATTTCCAGAAAGGCCCGGCTGGATTAGAATGGAAAGCATCATAGATATGATAGCTTATTGCATGGACGTGAATTTGAAATAACTCGAATATGTTGTCTATTTTGGCAGGTTTATTTCTCCTTATGTAGCGAATACATATTTACTCTGAGCGAGCCATAAATGCGATTTTTGAGCATAGCTCAACCCCTGCGCCACCTATCGGAAAAATGAGAAAATTATTCCCAATTGATTCATGCTTGCCTATTTACATATATATAGATACCCTAGTGGACTTATACGCTTCCCTAACTGACATAAAATACCCTGCCAAAAGTGGGACTTGGTTAAATGCTAGTACAGGACCACGCTACCTTGTAACCAACACTAGTAACCAAAATGGTCCAAATATATGGAGAAAATATGGTTATATTAACATTGCGATGTCATTGGACCTGACCACCTCTGGTCCAACGTATGGGACCACCTAGATAACTACTTCTTTTGGACCATGGACAAAACTTCATATAATTTTGTATAAACCGAATATTTAATCATTTTAAAAGTTGCTTTCTAAATTTAAATAGGAAAATTTATTATTTAAAATTCATTTTCTGAAACTTCGCTTTAATAATATTCACATTTGGCAACCGAATCATATTGTCGATAGGCCACGAAGAGGTGATGTTCAACACATTTATCAGTTTTTTTACGTTTGAAGTGGTCCAGGTTAGCATAACAGGTTACTAGTATGCAACCTGGTCCTTTTGCCCATACTTTAAAACTTTTGAAATATTTTGTTCAAGATGTATATATAATGCAATGATTTTTACGCCGGACGAAAAAGAAAAAGATCCTCTCAACATCACACCACTATTGATAAACCTTATAAAGGGTCAGTGAACACACAAATACCCAATATTGGTAAGTCAACAGAAGACGGCGAAACCTCAGTTTGCACCTAACGCAGATCAAAAATATCAAAGTTTCAGGCGATTCCTACATTTCTTCTTAACCTTTGCTCTCTTATCCATAAGCTGACGTTCCCTTATTCAAGTGATTTCGTCCGACCATATTCTCGATTTTTTTTATTTGAACTGAAAAACATAGCTGGGTCGACACCTAGATGTTTTGGGGTACTTCAAAATGTGAGTTGAATTGCCTCTTTGTTATGGTGTTTAAAGAATGCATATAAGTTTAGTGGGAAGCTTCTTTTCATACATTTGTATGAGTTACGAGTATAGGTCGTATAGACGGTGTGTAGTTCAAGTTTATAAAACCATTTTTGCAGCACATATAGAAGAGGAAACGATTTCAATCAGTTCAATATTTTTGTTTAGTTTTGTTTCTAAAACAAATGGTTAAAATGAAAAGTGGATGAAACCGGGCTGAAAATTTTTGAAATTTTCTGTCATCCACTGACAAGGGTTTAACCAGTGATGGGCATACTTGAGTATTTTAGTATTTGGAGATGTATAAATACTCAAGTAAAAACACTTTTGTATTCAGAAGTTGCTACTGAGGGGTTAAAGGTGCGTACTACCCTCGGTATTACCTGACAACGATCTCAGGTCCAAGTAGCATCTAAACCAGGGAAAGTGGTTTCTAACAGCGTTCATCGTTCGTCCTACAGAGAGCAATGGCAAATCTGCGAGTGTATTTTTGCCATGAAAAAGCTTCTCATAAAATCCAGTTGTCGTTTGGAGGCTGCGTAAAACTGTAGGTCTCTACATTTGTGCTAGAACATCAAGACGAACACCCCAAATTGGGGAGAATCTTTACTTTGGTACTTACCACATTATAAATACCTTTATACTTAGTATTTAGTAAATACAATTTCACCCATCACTGCTAGTGATGTGCTGAGGCGATACTTTTAAGTATAAAGCGATACTCGATATCGATTTAAAAAGTATCTAATACTTTGGTTACTCGGTACCGAAATATTTAGGTCTCTAATAAAAAGTGTCATCGCAAAAAAATTTAGAAAAAAGGTTTTTTTTCGTAATAGCGGTCGCCCCTCGGCAGGCAATGGCAAACCTCCGAGTGTATACAATCGCCGTTCGGAGTCCGCGTAAAACTGTAGGTCCCCCCGCTTTGTGTGACAACACCCAGGTGCACGACACAAATCGACGGAGAAGCTCGGCCAAACATAAACACTATGTGTAAGCACCAATCTATTGTTATTATTATTAATAAGCCAAAAATTTTGAATAAAACGGTGAGACTCGCTTATCAAAATACGAATGTAGGTTTTATGTAAAGAATCGGTATTGGGTACTGAAGAGGAAGTATTGGGTACCGAAATATATTTGAAGTATTAGGTACCGAGTAGTGGGTACCGACAATTCAGAACATTACTAATCACTGCATTTAACTAGCGATTTTTTATTGACAGTATATAAATAGTTTTAGATATTGTTTTCGATGGAAGCGTTAAATTCAATTATATGGCTACTACGGAAATAGTTTAAAGCAAAATTCTAATTTACCAAAAAAAAAATTTCATATAAAAAAAACTTCTGGTGCATTTCGCAGAGCGAATTAAAGCAGCGGTCGTGATAATTTAAAGGACTTGACCTGTCTACCGATTCTCATAAGAAGTAAATATGAACCGGTTTTCAAATTTTTTGTTTCATTTAAAAAATAAAAATCTTAAAAAGAATTACACAAGTACAGTTTATTTTCTATTTACATTAGTTTATTTTCAAACTAAGTACATAATAGCTTATTTGCCTGAATAAAACTATTTATGTTCACTTCATTTTTATATTGTATCAAGTGAATTTTAAGCAATTTTATATGCAATTACGGAAGTGGCAATGGAGGTGTTAAATGTCTCGCTCCCGTATACTTGGCAATTAATTTAAATTGACAAAATTACATTCAACATTATATGAGCTTCCGTATACAAAACAAACACACAAAATAAACTCGGCTACATGTGCATGCCCGTATATAAAAACAAATAAATACCTACATATATAGTTTTGTAAATACATACAAATTTACTCAGTTATTTACTTTGCGTTCTACAAGTAAAGTAGCTTTTTAACTACTGGGATAGCTTAAGGTGCTTCTATGTAAGTAAGTATGTATGTAGTTAGTGATATTTGTACTCTACTAAATAGGTTAAGTTTATTTAAACTAAGTATATACATATGTACGTATAGCCACATTTACGTTGGTTTGAGAAAAAAGCCATCTACTTTTTTTTTGAAGAAAACTTATACATACATTTCAAATACTTATCAATTACAAGTGAAAGTGCATAAATATGTGCCGTTTTATATAATTAAACACTTTCCCTTTTATTTAGAAAAATCCTTAGTTCCGCTGCTGTGAAACTTCTTGTACTTCTGTATATATACGCAACTAAGTAGGTCCTTTCCGTTCAAGTTTTCTCTTTTTTTCGAGTCGGAATTAAATACACAAAACACCGCGTGCAGAAAACAGCACTCAGGCAACATACTTCCTATTGGAAAAGGGGGATTACATCTGGAAGGGGTAATTGCTTATATTAATTGCAAGCAAACGAAATACAAGCCAAAATTAAGAAACAAACCTTGCCGATTAACCCATGTCTAAATTCTTAGAACTTATCTGAGCTCTTAACTGCTTAGACTTAGTTGCTTTTTCTTTTTTCTTTAAACGAAGTTCTGAACGCTGAGGTACTTTCAGCATGCAGCTTTACGTAAATGATTCAAAACTTTTGTTTATTCAATGTTTGCTTCGAAATCGATATCACGAGATAAACTATATTTTATATTGTAAATTAGAGGTTTTGTTAGAACAATGATATTGTACATAAATATATCCTTTGAAAAATTAATTACCAATCACGCGCAAGTCTTTAGTTTTCTAATTAAAGACCCTTTTATAATGTCAAGAGTCTATTAAAAAATGTAATTTTGTCATATCTATGTATGTAAATCAAGTCAATTTCAAGCAAGTTAATTAAACTATTGTTCGAACTGATTTTCATTTTATAGCTGGCTGTAAAGAAATAAATCAATAATAAACCAAGGTATGGAGAGATCGCAAAATTGCAGGGTAATGATGATGATGTGAATATGTATGTATATTTGTGGAAGTTTGAAAATAAAATCCATGCAATTGGTTAGCGTAATGAAAATTACATGTGCATGTAATCGACAAGATTTTGGAGCATTATGAAAAGAAGAAAATTAAGATACAAGCATACATACATACATATGTACGTAAATATATATTCATATGTATGTATGTAAATATATATTCAAATTCGGTATGTATACTTTTTTATACGGAAGCATATGGCTTTACTCGCTTGTTACCCGCTTGTATCGTATATAGCGATATATACACAGCCTGAGTTATTTTCAAAAGGTTGCAACTGCTGTAATAAATGCCTCAGCGATTACAGAACATTAGAAATATTTGAACTTGGAATAATGCGCCGGCCACCGCCACATAATTTTAAGTGCGTAGCGCAATCTAGTGTGGACAGTATGTAACTTCGTGAATTTCGGGTACCACACATCTCACCTGGCTTGCTGCTTAACAAAATTGTAATTAATATTATTCGTATTCATTTCTAAGGAGAAGAATAATTACTCCATTTTAAGCCGATATAATCTAAAATAATATTATTTATCATTAACAAGAAGCCAAGATAATAATCATAAAGCTTTACACTTTTATAAGTATTTGGCCGAGCTTCTCCTCCAACTTGATGTTATAACACAAATAGATACGCCTCCTCTGAATGACAGAGGATTGTCATTGTCTGCCCAGAGGCGATCGTTGTTAGAAAAAACATGTTCTAATTTAGATGTTACTCGGAACAGGGAATCGAGCGCAGGTCATATGGAACCCAGGTCAGCCTAAGATAGTTAGATTATAACTTGGCGTAAAAACTAAAAAAACCTATTTTGCAAATACTCCACGTGCAAAATTTGTACTATGAAGTCATGAGTGAGCCGAACATTTGCTGAGTTTATGGTGAAGATAATGTAAATAGCGCTAGGGCTCGAAGCACTCTTAAAAAATATAACTCCTCAGAGCGAGAGAGCATTTTTATGGATTTACGAGCTCTATATTTTAAAACCTACAAGTGTGTAATCACATTAAGGGTACTCATTTAAAAGCGCAAAACTCTCGCAAACTGGGCAAACTGTGCAATTTTAAACCCTCGCAAATGAAATGTCAAAATTTGTATGGAAAGCCAATTGTTCAACTTTATAAATTAAGTATAGTCAAATAATTAAATGTCAGAAATTGCACAAGATATAAAATTGTCCTCATGAAACACATGGCGCAAAGTTTCCCAATTGCCCAAATATGAAACTTGCGCGTATATATGAGTACCCTTATTATTTTAATAAATAGAAATAAAAACTAATAGAAAGAAAATATTTTAGTTTTATTTTAGCCACTCCGAGTTTATTTTTTGAATTCACCCGCGATGCAAATTTACATATTTAGATCGGTGGAGTGCAATAAGGTCCGCGGAAATAACGCCCATGGGCTTTATTTCCTACAAAAAAAGAAACAAATCCCGCGGGCGTTATTGCCTTTTCGAAAAAGAAATTAGGCCCGCGAGCTTTATTGCCTTTTTTCATTGGCATTATTTCCCTTTCGATATGGCAATAACGTCCGCGGGTTTTATTTCCTACAAAATGAAATAAAGCCCGCGGGTGTTATTTCATCTTTATTGTGGCTCTTGTCCCTATTTTAGTATATGTACATCCAAAACCCCCCCTTTTCTAAATAAAAACTAACTAATATGATAACATTGAATTAAATATTTGTTTTCCTTTATTATACAAAGAAATTCAAATTAACAAGTTTCAATGCATTTACTTAATATATATGTATGTATGTACATGTGTATGAAAATTAAATAATTCAAAGTTTCAACAAAAAATAAAAGTAATATGAAAAAGTTAAAAGTTAAATAAATACTTTCATCGATTTTCGAATAATTTGACGGCAATTGTACACAAAATGCTTGTATTACCATTTAGATTAGTACGCCTACTGTTCTCTGCAAAGAAATTTGTGCAGAGTTTCAAATGATTGGCCGAGCTTCTGGCACTCAACCGCTCGACGGTCCGCGTTGGCGCGGCGTACGTGCCGCTGCCGTCCGCGTTTGCGCGCCACCACTGAAAAACCTAAGACGCTGAGAACAAATAGGCGCATCACATTGAAGGCTGAAAAACCAGTAACAATTTACCTTTAATTTGCAATAATTCGCTTAGTTATTTGCAAAAATACTTTTTCGATTTTATGCGTATACTGCTGAAGGGAATTTGACGCAGAACTACCCTGTATGCAAAAATGGAGAGCAATTCATTTAAATGTTTGAATGTTTCAGTAAAATAAAGCCAGAGAAAATACTACTCACGGGTTTTTTCCTTTTTATAAAATAAACCAAGCGGTCGTTATTTCCTTTTCTTTTGGAAATAAAGCCCGCGGCTATTTCCCCTTCGAAATGGAAATAACGCCCATGGGTTTTATTTCTCTTTTTTTTTGGAAACAAAGCCCATGGGCGTTATTTCCGCGGGCCTTATTGCACTCCACATAGTTAGATTTAATCTTCATATTTCATTTTTTTACGAGCGTTGAGAATATTTAGAAATGTATCAGCAGGGGGTCCACCGAAACCAGTAAATTTTTGAAAGAGGTCTACGAGAAAAAAAGTTTGGGAAAAAGTTTAATGACCAGTACCTTGGGGATTTAAAATCATACAAAAAGATTTATCACATATATTTACTAAAAAAAGCAAAAATCAATTTTAATAAGCTGTAAAACATAGCGTCGCATTTTGGGCTTTTCTGAACCCCTCAAGATACTGGAGGTAATTCTCCTCCCCAGGCATGCGGAAGGTTAAACAGTGGTTACAACATCAAAGCTGCCGCTAAACTGTTTGTATGATTTTCAGTTGTTTGTATGTGCGTGTGAATGTTAGTAATACTAAGTAGCACTGACATTAAAGAATTATATCAAAGCGTGCCTTCCAAAGTAGCAAAACCCGCCGGCTGGTAGCAAGTCAAGTGACGAATTGCGTTCAGAAATGAGTGACGATTTACACGAAATGTCATAAACAAAATGGTCATTTACAAAGCTTAAATAATGAGCATCTAAACAGTAGCAAAGTAGCTTTTTGTATAGTGGGCACTCTAGGTTTAAAAAACGTTAAGCGTAGTGGCAGAAATAAGGAGACAGTAAGAGCTTTTATTGTGTTATCTTTCTGACCTTCACAAAGCACCTTTTTAATTTTTCCTCTTAGGCAGGGAAATTTTATTACTTAACTGTCTGCAGTTATTCTTGGAAGAGACAGCTTTAATATTTAACAGAGTTAAATGACCGCTTTATGGTTGCTCCCTTACTGTATGTAATGTACAGTTGAAAGCAATGATTTCAGCTAGAATTGGTTTTATGTCTTCTATGTGGAGGGATCTACACTTACACGTCATCGAACCTAGCACCTATCGAATGCTATGTATTTGTCACATATATACAGAATAAATAATTAATGTGTAAGTAATTAAAAACGTTAAATTCTCTCCAAACTCCAAATGGGTTCTTCACACAATTCCGATTCGCCCAAGTTCGCTGCTTAAGTCTTTTGTATACTTCGACTGGCTATTGCATGCCCAAGTCTTCAACGTATACCGAGGTGACTACAAAGAAATTGCATAGCTTTAGAAGCCACAAAAACGAAAAACCTACATAAAGAAGAATATACGACAGCGTGCATCGGAAGATAACAAAATTGCCACCTTCTACGGCAAGTGAGCGAACACGGCATACCAGACCGCCTATTTCATGCTAAAACTCCGCAATGCCCTTTTCAGCTTCAACGACAGCAGCATCAGCACAGTATTTATTTTTTTTATTTTCTCCTTCCTTTTGCAGTTTTTCTTCTTCTTTGTCAATTTCTAATAAGCAACCATTCAACAACATTTTTAAGTGAATTCAGGCAACTCTAATGCTTTACGCTGATATCTTGTGCCACTACATACTACTGTTGGTTGCCTGGTTATTACGGCAAGCACCTCCTTCTCCGGCAGTGGCAATTTGCAACTTCCCTTTTAAAAGCAAGCAAACGCTTACCCCGCCTAACTAACCGAGTGACCAAACAGCTAAGCAAATATGCGACCCCGCTCAGCCTCGCTCGTAACTAACATATTGACCAACAACATTCCCCCGGTGGGTTGGTAGTTATTGCAGCTATCTGCAAGCAAAAAATTAACAAAAACGCAGATGCAACAAATAATTCACGGTCACAAAGCCGCAATGCCAACCGTCCACTTCTTCGACTTCCTTCGTCGAGTTTCGGTTGGTGTCTGCTCCATCGTCTGCAGTTTCTGCGTTAGTTTTACGCTGCATACAGCTATGCCACGATAATTTTTTTCTACGTATACGTATAAATGTACATATTTAAACGTAATTTATGCGCATTGGTATGTGTGTGTATAAGTGGCGTGATGTACGAGTGCACTTGAAGTCACAGCTTTCGCGTCGCTGTTCTGGTCTATGCGCTTGCAAAGTGCTATTTATCCCTATCACTTACTTTATGATTTGGCTACATCTGCTACATGCATGTTTTCTTTATTTCCCCCATTTCCTTTTGTTTGCCACTCACACTGCAAGCAATTTTCTTGCCTTCATAGCCTGCCCTTATATGCCCCCAACTGTCCATACAGTCCAGATTTTCATAGGAAAGCAAAACTGCATAGCCATAAAAAGCAGCAAAATCCAAATGGAAAAAAGCGAAAGACTATTGATAGGAATTTTGCTTAGTTACTCCTCTTTGTTGCTGCTATACCGTTGAATGTTGCAACCGTTTTACTGCCATATTTTTTCATCCATACAACAGCACGAAATCACGGAAAAGGTAAGACTAGAATATTTAAAAGAATGAATACTGGTTTCCCTTTTGGAGGGAAAAATTATGCGGAGAATTTTTACAAGCACTTACACGTACGTACTAAGTACTAGTGTATAAGATTCCTATGTACATACATTTTTACTTGTGGTAGAGGCAGCCAGTTTGGATGTAAGACTTACACAGATGTGAGTATATGTGCATGAATGTAAGTGCATGTCGCGTAGTTTAAGTTGCTCGCCTCCTCTATTCAGCAAGGTAATTTACCTTGGGCCTCGTATTGATTGAGCAGAACTTTTAAATGCAATTGTCAATATGTTTCATTATTTTTATTATTTAATATTTATTCAGGTGCTTAACCGCGCTGCTATTCAGTGTCGGTGCTTGCTGGGGCTGCTGCTGCTGCTGCTGTCATTGCCGCTTATGTCTCTGTCAATGCCGGCCAGCTTCGCGACGACAGGTGCAAATGCTTTGGGAACAACTGACAGTTAGAGGAAATTCAAAATCGCACATCCGACGATAATTGAAAATTGTAATTTAAGGTATCAAAGCACATATGCATTAACCAGTTTTCTTGGCATGTGTGTGTGTATGCGGACTTTCAGGTTGAACTGAGGACCAGCATGTGTTGCAGGCGATTGCATGTAATTAAAAGGGCTGCAATGGTATTTGAAGCTCGATAGCTTAGTTGGGAGAACTCTCGTTTTATTAGTGTAAAAAGTTAATTTAAGGGTTTAGCAGTAGTAAACTTAAAGGTGCAGGGGAATATTGACAGTAGTATTGATATCGATAGCTTTTTTTTAATAAGAGTAAAACAAATATGAATGAGTCATTGGACCTTATGAATAAAAGCTAAGCAATAGCTTTTTCCTAAAATGTTAGACCTTTTAATTGATTTATTCAAATAAGTTTAAGTAAAAGATCAAAAATTTAAAGAAAAAGCAATTGTTAGTCCCATTGTGCTATGTGTGTACAGAGGTAGTATGAATAAAAACATCGAGCTTATTGACAATATTGTTGATATCGAAAACTTGATATGTATTCATATCGACAAGAGTTGCACTACGAAGATCGATAAACATAGTAATAGTAGTAATATTTTTAGCAAAATCCAAATATATATATTTTCGTTATACAAAGAAATCTTCATAAAAAGCAATTAACCACATCAGCAACATTATCGATAATATTATCGATATTTAAGTCGCAAAAATTGTTACTTCTTTGAATGACAGAATCCTTAAATGGAACTGTGATAATATATCGTAATATTATGATCATAAATTGGCATTTAAATCAGTGGTGATCAGTGTTGTCAGATCTACCAATACCTGTGCAAAGTTTTTGTCATCATCGAAAAAGATCGTTAGCTTCACAAACGTTGTCTACCTTAAGCTGAGTGGTCACTTTGAGCTCCCGTAAGCTTCACTGTTTTAGAGTGAAATATTGCGAATATGCTATTTTGAGCTATTTCTTTAATTCTTTGTTCTAGTAAAAAGTAAGAAAGAAACTACTTTTTTTAAATCCATCTTATGGTTCCTCATTGAAAATGCGTGCCTTCTAAGCTTAGATTTTTATCAACTGTTGGTGAGAACATAGCTTAATCACCCATTCGTGTAACATTTTATATTTTCAACAAAAAACTAAAGTTTAATAATTTTGTATGATTTAGTTGCCCTTGTTTGCTATGAAAAACAATTATTATTACTAATTTTAATTAACTCGTTAGAGTAGCTTTCCAGCTTTATTTATTTACGAGTAATAACCTAGATTTTTAATAATCGCGCCATGTGAACACGCCCAACACTGGTGTCAGTGTCATATTATAAGCATACATACATATATATGTATATAACAATGTAAATAAATATTCTACTTCCTCATTTGTTTTGAGGTCTATAAGCAAGCAAACATTTTTACTGACACTTTTTTATTCAAGGTAGTGGTGAGCTATTTTTACTAAATTTTTTAACCTAATGCCGCACTCACCCTCGTATGTCAATTAGTGGCGCATAGAAAAGCAGTAATTTAATTGTAATTACAGGCGCATAAATATCTTTTAACCTTTAATAACCACGAAAAATTCGACAACTTATTTAAACTTACAATAAATGTTTATTAAAGTAGCATATTTATTTACATACATAGGTACGTGTATATTAGGGTTGCCAACATTTTGTAAGATATTTGTAGTACTTTAAAAAAAAAAAAAATGAAAAATATAGTACACTTCAAATATATATAGAATTTTATTTTAAAGAGAAGTGAAAACGTTTTTTAAGTAAAAATCTTTTTCGTAATATATTTCTTTGCACTTTTTCCAGTCTTTGACAATTCATTGTTAATCACGAAAGTATTTTATGCCTTATTGGTATCAATATTTAAATTAATATAAATCAAAATTTAGTTTTGGTTAGTCAGGTAGTCTCACTTGTTTCTCTCATCTCGCCATTTAACATCCATAACAGAAAAAACCTTTCCAGTGAATGCCGAAGTAGCAGGAATAGAGAGTAGAAATGAAATGCTTTTAAGTAAATTTGGTAATTCATTATCAATATTTTTAAAAATGGTTCCATTTTTTATCTGTGGTTCTTTTCATAAACTCACCATGACCTTTTGAAGAATATTACTTTTAATATTGTTATTTCAGTATAAAGGTCATCCATTTTAATACACATATTTTCTTACAAATTACTGGAATATATTTATATTTATAACTGAAGAAATATAGTATTCTTGCGTACTATATTTTTTTCAGCAGTATATAGTACGTATATTATAGTACGGTTGGTAATCCTAGTGTATACCAACATGATCGTATATACCATACATATATACATACCTCAAGCTGTTAATATCGATTTCCGTTGAAAATAAAACTAAAGGTTATGTGCATAATATAGATATGCACATACCTACAGTCGCGGTCAAAAATGGATGAATGGTGTTTAGTTTTTAATTTTTACATTGGTTTTGAAGCTAAATTTTTTTTTTTAGATATTTTTTTTCATGCTTCATGCTTTAACAAACCCCCTTAAAAATCGCACTTTCAAACTTAATACAGAATTTAGAAAAATTCTAAAAATTTGTATCTAACTTTCGTGCGTTTTAACCAGAATTTTTATAAATTTTTTGAGTATGCAGTTAACATGCTTATAAAATTTAAATAATATAAGTTTAAGTTTTTAGCAGCTAAAAACTCGCACTGATTTTTAATAATTTTTTTTTTGCTGACAGCTTTTCCGTTTTTATTTCATATAAATAGCGAATTTTAGGAAAACTCGCGTTAACTTTTTTTATTTTTTTCGTAAACCGTGTTGCGCATATACTTCCACAAGAAATTCATGTTTATATAGAAAAAAGTGCAAAACGCCGTCAACAAAAACAAATTATTAAAAATCACTGCAATTTTTTGTGCGCTTAAAACTTGCATTTGTTGTTCCGCATAAAAGATCTGCACCATTCATTCGATTTTCAAAAATGGGGTGTCAAATTAAAGCCCTTGGCCTGTAGATGTGCAAACTGGTTTTATTTTTTCGAAAAGAGTTGGCACCTGTGGAACAATTAAAATCAAATTTTTCAATAATCAATACCATCAGATCTGTACCGTTCGTTCGAGTTTCAAAAGTGAGATGTCAAATTAAAGGGCTCGGGCTGTAGATGTGCATCAAGGATTTATTTTTTTCAAAAGAGTTGCCACCTTTTAAAAACTTATCCATATTCAAATTATTTAAAAAAATTTATCATTTATTCAAAATGGGTATTAATCGAAATATTTTTGAAAAGCTTTGTTTTTTAACTTATTTATAGGAAGGTTGCCACCTGTTTAAAAAATAAATGCAATTGAGTTAAGGGAAATAGGTAAGAGAAGTATATATGTTTCACCATATGGGTGCCAAAAGAAATGGTTTTAAGAAGGTAATGGTTTGAAAATATTTTGAACAAGGTTGCCATCGAATTTAGTTAACTTAAACACAAATTATATGAAACATCATGGTAAGAAATCTTTATTTTCAACGCTAAGACTAAATATTTATATTATTTAATAAGTTCGACGAATTATCAAAGGATGGGTATCAATCGAAATGGGTTTGAAAACTCTTTATTTCTGACCTTTATTTAGGAGGGTTGCAACGTGTTTGAACAATCAAATTCAAATTAGTTCATCTGCAGTTGAAACGCACGTCTATCACAATGTCAGGCGAAAGAGAAAAGGACTTCCTCCACCTGTTTGCAAAATCGAATTTTGTTAACGTTTACACAAGTTTTAAGAAATATTTAGATATGTGTGTGAATCGAAAGAAATTTATGAAAGCTTTAGTTTGAAAATATCTTTAATTAGGCTGGCCATTATGTTTGTGTATTATACGAGAAGGTATTTAGTGTGATAGTCATTAGATTTTCAGCGTTCTTTTGAATTTCAAAAATGAGAGGTCAAATTAAAGACCATAACCTGTAGATGTGCGATAAAGTTTTATTTTTTTACTTAAGATCCTTTTTATCGGTAAATGGTGATTTGAAATTTGATGAAATCAAAAACCTGCACTATGCGAGACCTCTCTTTACTAAAAAACGGCTATACGGAGTGTTTTTCAGTGTCCCACCAGTCACATTCATTCAAATGATAGTTATATAAAACTAAGAAATTGTTTGGTATTTTGTTAAAGCAATTTTATACACCATTTATCGGGCTATGTTCAAAATTTCCACGACATAGTTAAAATTCACATTTTATCACATTCTGGAGTAAAATGTCCCACTAGTCACAATGGAATGGCCCAAAAATTCTAGTTGAAAAGACCGAAATTTAGACAAATATTTGTCGAATTTTTCTAAATTCTGTATAAAGTTTGAAAGTGCGATTTATATGGTTTTTGTTAAAGCATTAACTATATTTTTTTTTTAAATATCAAAAAAAATTGTATCTTAAAAAAAATTTTAAATATTAAAACCGAAACACCTTTCATCCATTTGTGATCGCCACTGTACATAGACTAGATAGCAGTGGAATTCTGACAATCGCTACGCTAAATTTCCATCGTCAAAATTCTCTAAATGAAAATCAGGGGGGCCTAAAAGTATGCAACATTAAAAATTAACAGATGCAATATGTAATTAACCAAAGCTGGCAGTATAATTAATGTGACCAACTATTTCATGCTCAAAGAAGTACAAATTAGGTTAAACTGGTTGCCCAGGAAAACACTTAAACAATTCAGAGATTGTATTTTGTGATACCACGAAAAAACTGAACGAGTACCTTTAATTTAGTCGGATTACCAAATTTCGAACGCGGCTAATTTCGATCCCTCGGAGCTCAGAGTTCGTTAAGAAGTGCGAGCCAAAAAGCTTCTATCTTAGCCTCCCGAAGGTAAGATAGTCTAAAAGAAAGCTTGGAGATGATTTCACCTCACCTTCCTCTTGACAGCTGATACCAAAAGGATTAGTTCAAATTCCTAGTCTTACCGAGTGAATACCAATCGCACAATGGCCCGTCAGAACTCCCATCAATAGCCCTTGAGTTAAAGTGTTTTTCGGCACTTTTAAGGGGTAAAGATGAGGCACTCGTGTCTTGCGCCGCAAAAAGCATTTTAAAGTGCCCTATAAAAACATTTTCTGCAGCAGAGAAACGTCTTCTTTTCCATTTTTATGTCACACAAGGAGCATCGCTTTCTTTTGTCCATTTTATTAGGTATTTAGTAGAGTATGCAATTTCATTATCGCGAAAACGAAGTACGCGTGATATTCTAACGCTCGCTGAGCAATCACTAGACCATTCAAGAGTGTACCGCAGGAGGACAGAGGCGTCCCTAGTAGCTCCTTATCTGGAGATAACGTTTTAAGGGTGCCTTTCCGAAGCCAGGTCATTAGCCACTGTGATCCGAAGCGATTGATAAAGAGGTCAGACATTCCTTTACCGATTTCGAGCGCACCATCACACCCTTTAGAAGTGAGTCTACCGCTTCCTTGATGGCAGCTATTTGCACCTGAAAGATACTGCATAAGTGCGTATGCCTGAATATAGTTCTGGTGGAGAGTTTCCGACAGAACAAACCTACACCAACCCTGTTCCAAGTTTGGATCCGTCCGTGAAGAAGTTTACCGCTCCCTTCTTCGAGTAACCCCGCCCTACCTTGTCCTCTCTTTGAGAGAATATAGGTAGAGAAGGAGCTACTGCGTGATATTTCGTAGGCGCTGTAATCTATGTGTTCAGGACGAAGTCAAAGCCCTGCAGAACTCTAGAGTGTTACCACCCGTTTTCGCTGAGCCTAACAGCAGTTCGTGCTGCGGCAATTCTGTCTGCAATATCCGCAGTCGCCGTGTTCAACATGACGTTAAGCGCAAGTGTAGGTGTTGTTCCCAATACTCTGAGCGCAACAGTGACTTTCCTCCAAGCCTTGGGGATGTACCCGGTCCTTACGCAGTTCGCATAAATAGGAGCCAACCAATTGCACGACACCTCCAAAGCCCACTGCAGGTGCGCAGGTATGATTCCATCGGTCCCGGCGTTTTGAAGTGTTTGAACGAATTTATCGCCCAGGCTATGTGACGATCGTAAGTACATGATCTGAAGTCCAAAGTATAGCAAAGAAGTACATTTGACTGTACTTCGAAGTACGAAGTACAAGAGCTAAAAAGAAGTACTGTACTTCCGAATGAAGTATGGTTGGTCATATTAAGTATGATAGGCATGTAACTAGATGTTGAATGTTGTTAGGCGCGCCAGCTTTTTTTGGAGATTTTTAGCGACCAAAATTAGCGGTATCGAATGCTGGAATTCGGTTGCAGGTCGGCTCATACAAGACAAAAAAATATATAATTAGCTTCCCTATTGTGTACGATAATTTTCAAAACTATAAAATTAGCTACAAATAATTACTAACTTGTCTTGCGACTCAGTCTAATGTTCACTCATATTTGGGTAGAGTATAAAAATTTTGCTATTAATTTGTAATGTGACTATATTTTCTCACAATTCAGAACCGCCTACAAACGCTTATTTTACAAAAAAGTACGGATATAGTACAGCATGTCTTACTTGCACTATTTTGTACAAGTACTTATGTACATGCAATTTTTAGTGTTTTTCATTGTTGGTAACACATAAGCATGTACGAGTATGTACGTAAACAATAGCTGCGCGCATGAGCAAACAGACAACATAGCCAAGCTTGCTGGCAACAAGTTGTCAGTTAGTGTGTTAGTTACTGAGACAGTCAGCTGAGCTGTGTAGCGTTATGTGAAAACGAAACCTTACTGAAGGTTAAGCCACAAGTAAATATTACTTACTGGCATATAAAATGTAAAGCAATTATATGCGCACACACATCATACCGCCATACAAATGAATATACATTTTTACTCACTAAAAGCCACATTTTTGTGCAAATAAACGCAAATAGCTTTGTTTTGTTTTTTAAATGTGTGTGTTGTGTTTGCACATTTGTATCTACATATGCAGGTATGTTCTTGATGTTGTTTGGTATGTAAGTATGTACATTACATATTTACTTACACTTGACATTTATGATTTAATTTATTTCCTACATATTTTTTATAAAATTTACTTTTAATACTTATTAAGAGCTAAGTAATTAATTGGATAAGAAAAAATGTAATCTAAAAATGGCTACATAAATGCATGGAAGTAATGCAGCAAGTTTGTTAGACACATATTGTTACCTGCTTATACATGCATACATATAAAGATACACAATGCAATATGCTCGCTTATAAATAAATACATGATCGGGGCGTTTAATTGCATATTACAGCCGTTCTTGACCTTAACATTGTAAGCTACGCTATTGTGGGGATCACACCTGCTTAAGTACAAATGTATGTGCACACATACTTATATACATTCATACATATTTACGTACATATGTATATGCTACACTTGCAAGTAATATCATGAAATCAGCAGTTATTACTTTAAATTGTCTTCGTACAAAAATCAACAAATTCGTATTGAAACGCATTTTCATTTGATTTTTTCACTGGATTCACAGTGCCCCAAGTAAATTTTTATTGCTTAGGTTTGATTAGTTTACTACAGATTGTTGATCTCTCGATTTACGCTTAAGATTAATCTGTTTGAGGAGAACAATATCATCTTGGCGATTGTTTATATATTTTTCAAATTTGTGTGTGTATGTATGTATGTAGGAGTATTTGCATTTCGCCGTAAATTTTAATGTTACTCATGCGCCATGTAGAACTTACTCAATTGCTGTTTTTGAGGCAGGGAACTGCCGCTGCTGCTAGATACTGTACAACACACACATATGTAAAACACATACCCCCCCTATTATGAATTCATACGATGCTCGATAAACGCTTGAATTCTGTTAATCCCTATTACAAATCGATGTTTGTAGTATGAAATCCGATAGATAGCGCGGCCGATTTGTGTTGGCACACACACAATAAAAAGTGAAAAAAATACAGCCATTCACAATAATACATCTATCGGGCGTATGAAAACGATAATAACTGATTTTATACGGTACCGTTGCAAGCGTTTATCGTCTATCGTATGGAAATTCATAATAGGGGGATACATATTTGCCTGCATTAAATCGGTGATTTACTGCGCTTTGACTACATAAAATCATGCCGACCTTTAGGCTTGATTGGAGTAATTACTCCATTGCGACAGTTTTTGTTTATTTTAGTCCAACTAGTTTTAGTAATAAGCACAGGCGATGCTGTTTTTATTGCCTATATATATTTTTATTTTATATTTTATTATTTTAGTTAGTTCCATATGCACACAGGACAAGTGCATGCATGCACAACAGTTATTTATGGCTCACTGTAGCTATAATTACAAGTTTAATCAGTAGTCTTTATTTCCCAATTTTGTTCTCCAATTCTTTTTTACGTGCTTTTCTGGTAACTACTTACTAAAATTTTTGTATTATTGCTCGTAATGTAAGGGAAATTTGCTAAGCTCATAAATTTTCGTAATTATTATGTATATAATAATAATAATAATAACAGATTGGCGCTTACACATATGTTAGTGTTTGGCCGAGCCGCTCCTCTCCTTATTATGTATATAGCCTATTGTTTATTGTTTATCGAGACTTGGCTTTCAATTTCTTAGCATGACTGGATCTCAGATCCAGCTAAGTAACAAGTTTGAGGTTTGTCTCATTATGCGAAACCCTTTGTGTGTTGTGAGGAGGTATCCTTTTTTAGTTTGACGACAAAAAATTATTGACATATCAATTTAGCAACGCTCGTTCGTCAGACGTGAGCATTGCAGGTTTTATTTCCTTACTATAAGGAATCTATCCTAATAATAAAAACATATTTTTTCCCAGTAAAAGTCAAAACTCTACCGTGAAGCTAAAATTTATTTAGAACCAATATTCTGTATTTTTTTGTGCCAATTTATTTCTGCATTAGTATACATACATTTATACTATATATTGTATATGTATTTAAGCAGCTTTAACGTGAAAATCATCGTTTTCTTGTATTGTTTTTTCGTTATATATATTTAATCTGGCTAACGTTATTGGACTTGCAATTTGATATAAAAATTGACTAGATTTCTTGACAATTATGGAGAGAGGTAAATTAATATTACTATCTGGTTCATTTTATTTATTTATGCGATATTATTAAGTTATTGTAAACCAGTTCCAAATATACCAAATCAGTCAAAATGACTGGTACAAGTTTCGGATAGCTTTGATCAAGCGCATGCAAGTATATCGTGGTATACCTATAAAATTTTATATGAAAATTGACTAAATATCACTTCAACTGGTTTCAGTATAAAATGACGTCTTTGATTTAATTTGATAAATTTTTGCATCGTTTTGTAGTACCAGCCCCCTAAAGGGGTAGGAGCTGTTTAAGGGTACTGATAAATTGGTAATTACATCGCATTTATCTAGAGTTTAGTATCACAGGCAATGGAAAACTTTGTAAAAGCTTCTCAAAAAACCATTTTCGATTCGGAGAAGGCGTGAACTTTTAGGCTCCTCCATTTGTGTAACAACATCAAGACGCCCACTACAAATTGAAGGAGAACCCCGATCAAACACTTAGCAAAAAGCGTAAGCGCCAAATATTTATTCTCTATTTATCTACAAAAAAAGATATACTCAAATCGCTAGCCAACATATGTATGTTTACTACTTATTTGCATATGTCAAATTTATTTTCATGCCTTATTATTTACTAACATATATATTGCAAGCATTAGTAGTCAAGTAAATACTGATAGTCTTTAGAAGTGCAAAAATACTAATGTATTTATACAATTTATATTTTTGCGCTCATATAATTGGCATTTAAATTGCACAAAGTCATAAAACTAAAGTGCAATGCTCTGACATTGTTTTATTCATTTTGTGTTTTGCATGTGTGTATGTATACATATGTATGCAAACTACATCTGTATCTCACGTAAAATTTTTTCGCTAACAAATCGAACTTGGCTTGAATAGATTCATTCAATAATGTCACATATGTATGTACATATGCATAAGGCATATATACATATACACATATTTATGTGTACTATATGCAAGCAGTTGCTGGAAGAACGTCATAACCAAAAACAAACAATTTAATTAAGTGTGAAGAAATTACCGCCGGCCCTTCTTTTATATAGTGTAAAAAAGCATAGGGATAATTGGCAATTGTGTCCCATAAAAAGGAAATTTTTCTTCCTTTGCAAGTTTACTGATTTACATCTTTTAGAAATTACTTCCGTGCAAAAAATTCGACTAATCCGGGATGAATCTGGAAGAACACGGAAAGGAACATGCGACTAACACCACTATTGATCTCTTTGTATGGGATCAACTGATCACTATTGTCCGAGCATGTGCTATGAAGAGGCTAAATTATTCCCCTTTATAGCCGATTCTTCGGTTCGAACCAGGGTTCTCAGGTTTCCTAAGTGAATACTCTCTCTACATGCCAACGTCGCACACAAAATTTCGTTGACTAAGTACATAGTTACATTCATTAAATCGTCAATTGTAATCATTAGAGATGAGTCGAAGACTAATTTGTCTCTAATCATGCCCAATCATACAAACATCAATCAAAAAACCCGGAAAAACAGTGCTCGACTTACGTTGTTTTAGAAAGAAACAGGATTACTGGTAAATAGATTTGAACAAAACAATCATATTAATCGCATTTTTATTCATATTACTATTAAGCTTTACTTATTAACATTGTACATGTTTTAATATTTTTTAGGTAGGGTATCATATTCTCCATTATTATAATCTGGATTATCTTGAACATTTGCGGTTGGCCAGCTAAATATGTTCTGATAAAATGACATATGATCTTCGATAATGCTATCTTCAACTTGTTTTAAATTATTTGTGGTGATTTTGTTTCTTCCAAAAACTGTTACCCTTCCGCGGTGCATGTTTTTGCCCTCTTGCCCTTGCCCTTGTCTGGCTCACGCATTTCATAATGTTGTCGTTTTAAGCAACAATCTGGTTTTAAGGGCAAACTTCTCCCCTGAAAAAGCTTCAAAGGGCAGATAATGTACATTTTTTGCCTTACAAGAGTGTGAAATTTTAAGAAACGATCACAAAATTTTCTATCCGTTTGCCTTTATTTTAGAATTGAACACGAAAAGAGAAAGTGGCCATCAAATGGCAATATTGTTTGGTAAAAACGAAAACACCATTAATTTTTCTCTATCACTTGGCAGTATTAAATCGTAAGCTTTAGCTGATGGAAGTGAGACAGAAGTTGTGAGTTTTTTATTTGTATGGATGAATGTTTAATGAGTCCATCTCGGCTCAATAGTTCTTTTTTTACATGAATCATAGCGAAAACTCATATATGTATTTCGAAAAGGCGAATGATTTTTTGTTTTTGTTGTTTTGGGACTCTCCTTCCGTACGATATATATTTGGCCACCATTTTTTAAAGTCCAAAAAATCCTCAGCGTTGAGCTCTTTGCCTGTAATTGTTGAGCTGGAGCTCGAAACCAAACTAGTGTGTTGTTCTCGGACGTAAAACAATGAAAAATTCGGAATATAACTTTAGGATTACGTGTTGCTATATTGGGTCGTGCGTATCTTGTTACCATCAGTGTATTTTTTTTTACGCCTCTAATATGTTGCCACTGATTTTACATGTTACGTTTTTTAGTAATTGTAAGTTTTTGTTCAAGGCGGGAAGTTTAAATAAAAACTCTGAGCCTTCTTTATCGCAATTTTGAGTTAACGCGTTCCACCAGCAAACGATCTATTGGTTTTTGATACAAGCGGCATATGTATATGTACATATATTAGCACACCTTCATACATTCGTATAATACTAAGCGACTTTTTCAACAGCAATTGCAAGCCAAAGCGCCCATCAACTGGTCAGTTCACGAACAATCCATGTTAGACTGCTGCCACAGCTCGCGTATGCCTAGAATTTATAATTAGAATTAACTGATGTGATAAAAAACTAAATTATGTATGTACAAAAAAAGTGTTATCAATGAGCAAGCTAACCGAAATTGAAATGCTGAAAACCAACAGTACTTTTATTTATGGCAATAATTAATATATATGCCGTAATTTATTTGGTAGCACAGCGATCTTTTTCCTTTAACTTATTGCGCGCATTTGCTCATAATTTTTATTACGCAGAAGTACTAACTTTAGTTTTTCTATAACAAATTTCTAATGCCAGGAAGGCCGCACACAGATAGTTCGACCGATTCTCAGAGGCTGTCTGCCAACACCTCATTTGCGCTTACACTGGGCGAGCATACAAAATATAATGTATAGAACTGAAAAACTGGTTATATAAATATAGTATATACACAGGTTAGTTGTTGATTATGCACGTTTTAGATCTGCAAACATAACTTAGTAAGTACATTAGAGTGGTCCAAAAAAAATTCTTCCGCGATAGAGGTGTTGGCACCAAACTTTACGTTTCTAAGTATAAATTTAGAGGATGTTCATGATACTCATATTTTACTCTAGAAGTATTGTGTATATATATTAATCAAACAATAGGTTAAGCAACCTAAGAACATTTCACATTTAAGTTATCTAAAAAAATATCACAAGCTACAGTTGTCATGGCAACAGTAGCTTTTTATAAAAATCACCAGTATTTTTGCCAGTTTCACAGGGATCCAGAGGCGCATTTCAAGGTGATTGAGCACCCTGTATTGGTTACAGTAGAAAATTGAAAGTTGGTGTAGACATTACAGATATCAAAAGGAAAAAATTAAGGGGGTGCCTCGTTTTCTAGGATGACATTTTTTTCCCTCATACAAAAATTGGACCACTCTAATGTACATGTATGTATGCATGCAGTAGGGTATATCGCATTAGCGGGCCTATGGCACTATAGCGCTTCTGCTGGCACTACGCACAGTGTAACGTCTCCATATAAGTGGCCAAAATTAGAAAACATGCTCCGATTTCGCTTATATTTTGTATATACCCTATTTTCACTTAAAAAATAACACTGCCACGCCCACCCCTCATATGGACGGGTATGATATACATTTTTGTTCCAATTTTGATAAAATTGTGTTTAAAGATGTTTCTTATCCACAAATTCATAAATCTTAAATATGGTGAATATCGGACCTTACACTTACACGACCAACACAAATACAAAATAAGTTATTAAATTAGAGTGAATAAAGTAATGAAGTTGCACGACTAGGGATGGGCGCGGGTTATCGGGATCCACGGCACTAACTTCAAAATAGCCGGGTTGGGCGGTACCGGTTAAGAAAAGCCTATCAGGCGGGACAGAACGAAAATTCTCTTCCGACACTCCCGATTAAATGCCCGACCTCCGAAAAGAAAACAGAATAACCAGAACATGCAGATCTTTGATTACAACGACGATACGTGAAATAGTTAAGAAAAGGATATATCGTCACTAGACACGAATAAAGGCACGAGCTCAAAAGTTGACGGCGAAAAAAAACGCATAAAAAACTTTAGCGTGAAAAACTCTTAACATACTTCGCCGAAAGAAAAGCATCTTTTTTCGCAAAATTTTTTTACCCGCCTTTTTCGCCGTCAAAACACTATCGCGTCTTTATTCGTGTGTAGTGACGATATGTATGCATACGCAATTACGTTGCCACAGGAGGCTGTTACACAGTTTTTCAAACTTGTTTTCTTCAAAATTCAAATTCAAACAATTCAAGCTTATTTCCTAAGATTTACCCCCTTATTCTAGAACCCGAATTTTCGTAATTCGTAATTCGTAGCTTCGCTACGATAAAGGAAAAATCCACATGCTGCAACCTTTGCGGAAACATGTGCAGCATTGCCAGCTATCAGTTGTTTTTCGAAGATAGCAGAATGAAGGAAAACAAAGTGGAAAGGAATTAAAAAAAACACTCATCATGTGCTTGTTTATTGCAAAATTGGTTAATTTTACATATTTTGAGGAAAATTATGGATTCTGATGTATTTGCAATTATAGCAGCAGAGTAAGCGGGCGCTATGGCAATGGATTCACAAAGGTATGCGGAGCTGTCGGGCATAGTAACCATGGGCGCATCTATGTCAGCTTCTGGTTGAATTGTTGAACCACAATTCAGAACTACTCCTATGCCTGAAGAACTGGTTCTCAATCCAGTTAATGCAATAACAGCTTCTTCCAAGCCATTGAAAACATGCACTTTGTTAGGTCCACCACCTGTTGCATTTGCTTCTGCCTTCGGCCGCGCTTAGGGATTATAACCCTTACTAAGTAGAATTCTCTTTTCTGTGTTGCCGGAGAAGAGGGGCTGCCGCATGTCAAAGGTATACAACATTTCTTGTGCATATCACTCCGGCTACGCCGTCCACAATATTTTTGCGCAGAACCCAAGTCGAAATTTGAAAAAAGTGCATAGTGCAAACCGAGTTTATTAATAAGCTAGTGGTAGGAGATTTGAAACATTTATCTTAAATAAAATGTGAATCCTTTGATTACACGTGTATGTTAAAGTTTTTGGATTCGGGTTATGCGTCTGGACACAACAACCGAAAATCGTTGTACATTAACTAAACCAAACCCAAGTTTCTCGATAAGGGGCAACAAATATTCTTTTTTGCTCGTTTATATAAAGCAGTGGATAAAAATATACGCATATGCGAAAGGCAAATTTATCTGTTTAAATGAACACGGCCAATATTTCTTGCAAACACACATCGATTTACATCTTTTATTTCGCCTCCGACACAGAATTGTTTTCGTACAAAATTACGCAAAAAGGCTTACTCGTTCGTTTTTAGGCATGCCATTGTTATGAATTTCGAAAGTTCGAAAATACGATTCGGATTGCAGGATACTATTTCTACGATTCGTAGCAAAATCCGAATACGAAATAGTTGCAGAATAGGGGTGCCAGATATTTAGAAAAAAAAATTTTTTTTAAAACTGCAGTGCGTTGTTATAGTGAAAATAAAGTCGGCTCAATAAATTGTTGCAGCATTTTTGACAGATATCCATTGGAAATTATGTGAAAAAGATGCAATTACTTTAATCAATATATTTATTGTACATCAGCTTTTAAATACATAGTGAAAAAATGTCTTAATTAATATTTGTTTGTATGTATGTGCTATTTTGTATTATCGGAACCCACATTACCTGCGATACAACGATGTATGGGATCGAGATTAAATATTTATTCCCGCGCCTATCTCTACTCCCGACGATTTCTGCGTTTCACTTGCACACACAATTGACAATTTGTCGAAGATCATCTCCTTGGACACTACTATTCACACACACGAAATAATGGCAATTTATTTCTTAACCGTTTACTTAAACGGTCCCTACTTAGCCATAAGGCCTGTATGCAGCTCTCAAGAAAAGCAAAAACTCCATATAAAATGACGTACAAGAAATGGCTAAGAAATTTTCTTGAGTCAAATTTCCTTAAGGCAGTACGCAGTTCTTAACGAATTTGCTACGCTTTCTACTACGGTTTTCTAAAATTTTTTGTGAAAAAAGAGCACAAGGCAACCAAGGTTTGCAACAGAAATATATGCCCGTTCCATTATTTCTTGAGGAAAGAGTAAGGCAACAGGCTATGAAGTATCAAAAATGTCAAAATTCCTTGGACACACACACGAAATAATGGCAAATTTTTCTTGACCGTTTTCTCGAGAGCTGCATACAGGGCATTATTCATTAAAATAAGCAAAATAAGCGATCGGTAAAATTAAGCTTGGAAATCCTGAATAAGCAAAATAAATAATAAATGATAAATATATAACAAATTTTCTAAACGCCACCGAAATTTTGTATCAAAGTAGCACATGAGCGCAAAAACATATATGCATTTGTTCTTAAAGTAACGATACTACGAATATGTCAAAACAAAACAAACAAAAAATGTAAGCTTAAGATTGTACGATGCATAACCCGCCTTGTGAATCGCGTAATTTTAAACATTCGTGCATTTCAGAAAACATAATCCTGTAAGAATTTGTTTATTTCATAATGCGAAAATTACATATATACTCAGTTTGGCAGGGATGAAGAAACCCCAGACACAGAAAATAAATTTTAAAAAGTATCTGAAACCTTGGTTTTTTGCTTGCTGGCCTCAAGTGTTACGTTTTTATAGTAGCAACGCTTGAAATTGTAAGAAAGTTGTAAGAATTTTGACTTCTAAGTGTAAATGTCAAACGCATGCTAAGGAGGTCTGCCTTTAGTTATCAATGCACAAATAAATTTTTACCAGTAATGAATATTGGATTCTTATAATTTTGGTCACTCTCGTTACACTGTGCACCGGGTCCAGTGTGCGCACGGGCTTTGAAATTTTCCGGCAACTACTTTAAATTCAGATACGAAGCGCAAGCGCGCACACTCACGTCATTATTTACTCGCCATGTACCCTGTATGAAATTGTACCAGTTCAGAAATTGTTACGTGAGTGGACTTTGATGATGGTTATGGTTCCAGTTAAATAAATTTTCTATATGGACGTTGCTATGGGCGTTGCTATTGAGAATGGCAAATTATCCCCTTGCATAATCCCTGACTATTTCGAAACCATTCAAAGTCACCTACATACATATACATTACGAATTTGAGCTACAGCAGAAGCAGCAGCTTTACTTTTCACACGCCACCTATGAACTGCATCTGAAAAATTTGCCCAAAGCTAAACAAAGATTAGGAACCAGTGCACTGCAGTGGTTTCTTGCAGGGTAACGTGCGTACATGTATACATATGTACATAATACAAATGTATGTATGTAGCATGCATACATACATATATGTATAAATCTTCATACGTTTATATACCGTCCATCCTCCAGATACATTCTTTGGTTGCACGACGATACACGCCAAGCCCCTTGCGCCTTGCTGCCCCATCACTGTCTACCAAGCCAAACGTGTCCAGTCAAGCAGACGTAATAGTTGCAAACTTTGTTTCGCGTGATTCTTTTCATTACTTCATTTATTATTCTTCTTCTACGCCTTTTTCAGCCTTTGATACTACTTTTTTTTGTTATTACTGAGAATGTACGTTTGAACGTGGCTTTAACAGACTTTGATAGACTAGCCTTTGAATGCCTTGCATATGCGCACATACACAAATACATGGTTGCGATTATTTTCAGCAAAAACAGCTCCGCCAAGCGTTGCGTGATCGCACCGCGTAGCTGTTCACAAGTTTTAGTTTTGCCATTGACTCTGACTTTGGCTTTGATTTTTTGTGTAAGCTTGTTAGTGGAAGCATCTTTTAGTAGCCCCTACTTGCATTCGCTTGCTGCCCTCCTGAATGATGGGAAGTTAAGTTGTGTTGCGCCTTTGCCTTTTCGCCCGAAGGCATTGTTTCTCTAATCCAGCTGGGCCGAATCCACTTAAACAGCTATCATTTTGCCGTTGTCTGCAGCTACTTGCACTGCTTAGAAGTTTGTTTTGGCGTTGCTTCGCATCGCCAATAATTCGTACAACTCGTTGTAGCAAATAGACTGCAGAAAAAAATTTGCTAGTCTATAAGAGCAATGGTGGTATTGTATGCGGCTAAGGGAAAAAACCTTGATCTTGATCTCGAATAAACATTCAGCAAAAACGACAAATACAACCAAAGGCAAGTACAAGCTCAAAGAACAACAGCTTGCTGCTGCTACGCCGCCTCCACCTACCTCCACCTACACCGCTGCCATCAGCAATCGCCCACTGCTGCGTTACAGGTTTACAACCTTGCCTCTGCGGATTATTTATAAGTATACTTATGTATGCACATGTATGTTTGTATGTATCTACTATTACACCATGTTTTGTAGGTTCTTGCAAGTGTTGTTGCAATCGTTTCTTTACTTGTCCACCTTAGAGCAGTTTTCCTTCGCAAACTTCTCTTTCTACGCCATCAAGTTTGCTGTTAAATACCCACCGCAGTCGACCCGGTCCCATGCTTCGCACAGTTATGAATGCTACTCATTGCGAGCCATTTGCATTAGTAAAATGAACAACGAATTTCTCTGTCGGCACAAGTAAATGAATCAAACATTTAAGCTAAATATTTATAAATGTTCAGTAGCACACGGGTTTTCTTTAATGTACCCACAAAAGGAATCTTGATACATACATATGTACTCGTATTTAGTACAATAGATGCATGTCCATACCATTCAGTGGCATTCTCTGTCATATTTCGTTTTTATCGCATCCTAATTCGAATCTTGGCTGAATTTTGTTCATTACATTTATCTCTCCTTTGATTAAATGTAAATGGGAGCAACATATGTATGTATTTGCATATCAGAGAAGTTGCTGGTATTCGCATTCGCATTCGCAATATCAATGTGGAGCTTTTGCGAACTGATGGGGCGGTGATCGAATCGTATAAGAATATTTTCAATTTTCGCACGCAGATATTTGTCACCTACACCAGCAGTATTCCGAGCGAGCAGTTATTCAGTGGCACAGGTTTGATTTACAACCCTTTAAGAAACCGGCTGAAAAAAACAGCAGCATTACTTTTTATTAAATACTAGCAGACCCGGCGAACTTCGTCCCGCCCAAAATTATTTTTTTTAGTGAAATATTTTGGTAGAACCATTTTCACCAACAATTCACGTTCACGATTTTCAGTGATACATTTATCTGCTAATACATATTACGGTTTGGTGGTTGTCAGAAGGCATATTTCCATTGTCGTCTTTAATAACCTAACGAAAGTGTATGTTCGTGAAGAAGTTCTTGAAATTCTCCAATGATCTGGCGTTTCACAGAACGGTTAGTCGCAAAATGAAATAAATTTGAACAACTTTTTCCCATTCATCATTCCGATCTGTCCTAGAAACTATATGGTATAGTTGGTGGCAATTTAAAAATTGGTGAGTATCGTTGTTCCACACACACTTATTTCAGTCGAAATACCTTAAAGCTCTTATCAAGGAGCGCAATGGTTCTGATGGCAGACATAATGCTGGTCATTTGAGATTGACCCCTGGACAACTCAATCCTGGTGTATCCGAATGAAGCACGCAAATTACGTTCATTGGGCCAATCGAAACACTCGGGAGCTCGGCATACTCGGTGGTACAGCACGTCGATGTAATTGGACATTCACGGCACTTTTTCTCACTTGACGCTTTTTAGTAACAACTCGACCCCAGCGTCACCCGGCGGCTGTTTTTTGCAATAGTATTGCCCTTATCATTACCATTACATAAGTATCGCGAATATAAGCCAGATCGGATCATAACTAACTGCTGTACCTAAACAAAAGCGCTGGGGGCACGTTTTCTGGCGCCTAGCGTTAACGCCGAAGTGCCCTACCTAAACAAAAGCGTCAACGCTACGTCAAATGCAGAAATCACACCAACAATAGGAATAGCTTTGTTTGCGTGTAACACGAAAATTACAGTTTCGCCATTTTATTAGCCAACTTCAACACCTAACGCCCTGTCAAAATCGGATTTTCCAACCGCTCAGCGTTGACGCCGCGTTGTTTCGGTATGCTTCATACAATTGCATGAGAATTTTTTGACAGCCAGACAACGCTGACGCTTTTGTTTAGGTATGACAGTAAGATTTTAACAATTACACGACTCCAGCGCCATCTGGTAGGTCAAACTGGGAATCTGAACAACTACGAAGAGACCTTACTCACACAAAAAAAAAATCGTTAAAATCGATTCACTCACAAACACACGAACGAAGTATTATATGTATGTATATACACCTTCAGTACCTTTGGGATTTTTTTGGGACTAATTTTGGATTTTCGGGACTATTTCCAGATTTTTGGGACCTATTTCGAAATTATAGGGTTTTCGGGATTCTCCCCTTCGCGCCCCCTTCTTAAATATCCACAATTTTATCTAAGAGTATGCGATTGATTTCGTATATCTCTTTACTACTATATGTTCGAATACTCAACCATGAACACTTCCAGGAATGTGCAGTATGAAAAACTCCATTTTTCTAAATTGATTTTATATATCTCCATACCAAGTTCCAGTACCCTACCATGAACGCTTTCAGATATATGCGGCATGAAAAACTCGGTTTTCCAATAACATCCATTTTTTCCATGAGTATGCGATTGATTTCATATATTTCCAAATATACACAAAAAGTTTCATACAAATCGGTCAAGCCGTTTCGGAGGAGTTCACCACAAACACCGTGACATAAGATTTTATTCGAATGGTGGGAACCCTATGCAAATTTTTTTCTGTTTTAAGTGTTTTCATACATTCGCAGTGGAATAGCATTATTACTTATTAAAATTAATTTTTTTTTTTGATAATTCAGATATATGGCAACACCGGTTTTTCAATTTTTTCTTTACAAACCTTCTACAAACAAAGAGAAACAAAATGAAATAAAAACGAAACAAATCCGTTGAGCCGTTCTTGAGTTATGCGATAACAAACGAACAGCAATTTATTTTTATATGTAAAGATTTTTGTCGAGTGGTGGCAAACCTCTTCAAATTTTTTTTAATTAAATTTGTTAATGCATTCTCAGCAATGTTCATTATTGCGGCTTATGTAAATTAATTTTTTTTTTTTGATATTTGAAATATGTGGCAACACCGGTTTTCCAATCGTTTCTTTACATTCATTTTACAGATAGAAAGACACAAAATGAAATAAAAGCGGAGCAAATCCCTTGAGCCGTTCTTGAGTTATGCGATAACACACGAAAGCAATCCATTTTTAACCGACTTCCAAAAAAGGAGGAGGTTATCAGTTCGTCGGAATATTTTTTTTTTTTTTTTTTTTTTTATGTATGTTACCGCATAACTTTGGACCACGTCAACCGATAATTCTTTTTGCGTCGGAAAGGTAGTGTCTCAGAGGTGGTCCCATACTAATCTGGTTGAGATCCGATCAGTGGATCATGAGATATATATATATATATATTTTTTTTTTTATATGGGAGTTGAAGTCGGTTTTTTTTTGCTAAAAATTACTTGTTACATATAAATTTTTTTTCGAATGGTGGCAACCCTACTGAATTTTTTTTCTGAATTTATTTTTTTTATACATTTTCAGTGAAATAGCATTATTGCGGCTCATTTATAATTAATTTTTTTTCTGATATTGCAGATATCTGGCCACATCATTTTTCCAATTTTCTCCTTACAAACCTTCTACAGACAGAAAGACACAAAATAAAATAAAAACGAAGCAAATCCGTTGAGCCGTTCTTGAGTGATGCGATAACACATAAAAGCAATCCATTTTTAAATATAAACTTTTTTTTTGAATGGTGGTAACCCTATCCAAATTTTTTTTCCGAATTAATTTTGTTATGCGTTCTCAGTGAAATGACATTATTGCGGCTTATTTGTAATAATGATGTTTTTTTTTTGATATTGCAAATATCTTGCAACACCATTTTACCAGTTTTCTCTTTACAAACCTTCTACAGATAGAAAGACACAAAATGAAAGAAAAACGAAGCAAATCCGTTGAGCCGTTCTTGAGTGATACGATAACAATTCATTTTTATATATAAAGATAATGCTTAAAAAATACCAACTTCTCAATTTTTTCATTTGCCTACTTACTACCTAAACTACTACCTAAATTATTATTTTTCAAAATCCCACATTCTTAACATCCCTAGTGCATATGCACATTTATACAAAGGCTTCGCCACGCACTGATTGTGTACATAAATAAGTACATATACACATTTGGAGAAACCAGGTGGCAACCCTATTAAAAAAATAAAGCCTTATTGCACATAATGGCCAAGCCCTTTCATTTGACAATGCGACAAACGGTGTGGAGCTTATAATTTTTTAGACAGGCGGCAACTCTATACAAAAAAATAAAACCTTATTGCACATCTGGGGTCAAGTTCTTTCATTTAAAAACTCACTATTTAGTCCAACGAACAGCGCACATCTTATATTTTGTCGTACAGGTGGCAAGCCTCTTCGAAAAAATAAAACATTACTGCACATCTGAAGGCCAGGCCCTTTCATTTGACTCCTTGGTTTTTATAATTAAATGAACTGTAAAAATCTGACATTATTAATAAAAAATGCCTTCATGTATTATACATTTGTATGTAAGGTAGTAATTTTATAAAAATTGGCAACCCCACTAAAAAAAATTAAAGCTTATTGCACATCCACATTTCTTTTCACTTGGTACCTCGTTTTCTAGTTCAACGAACCATGAAAATCTTATAATTTAAAAAAAATCGAGAACCATACTCACACAATAATAATATAATAAAGAGGTCAAGCCCTTTCATTTGACATCTCACTCATTGTACAATCAACGAACGGATCTTATACGTTGTTAGACAGGTGGCAATCCTACAGCACTTTTCAAGAATATCGTGGTCTATACTACGTAAGGAAAGGATAGTAACTTTAAATAGGTAGCAGCCCCACTCACAAAAATTAAAGTTTTTGTACTTGCAAAGCCCATGCACTTTAATTTGGTATCTAATTTTCTTATCCAACGAACGGTGAAGATCTTATAGTTTTTAAACAGGTGGCAACCCTACTCAGAAAAATAATACATAAATGCACATCTAGAGGCTAACTCTTTTCATTTGACTATGATGCCTACGCTTATTATTATTGAATATAGTAATTTTCTTAACAGTTGGCAGCCCTATTCAAAAAAATAAAATAGTATTGCTTTTCTAGAGGCTAATAGCTTTCATTGAACACCTCAATTATCGTAATCCAACGAACGGTGCGGATCTTATAGTTTTTATACAGGTGACAACCCTATAATAAATCTAAATACCAATGGTCACTCTTCTATCGATACAGAGTACAAAAATCTCGACTTTCCCTTATACAACGTATAAATACTATAGATTAGGTAGTAATTTTTAAATAGGTGGCAACCATGCCAAAAACAGTAAATCTGGTGTACATGCGAAGGTCATGCCGTTTCATTTGACACCTCAGTTTTTGTAATCCAACGAACGGTGCGGATCTTATAGTTTTTATACAGGTGGCAACCCTATACAAATTTTAAATACTAAAAGCTCGCTCTCCTATCGATACCGAGTATATCAGAGAAAATCTGGTCCAAATCCGTTCAGCAGTTTTCGAGATTAGCGCGTGCAAAGAATCTGGACTTTCCTTTATACTATTGTTACGATTATCCTTTACTACTTGACGGATTTACCAAATAGCTCTAGGTTCGTATCGCTGGATTGTTAAATAAACGCTGACAATGACCAAATTACAGTTCAATTAACTTTATTGTACAACAAACAATTTACAATATTAATTTATGCAATAACAACAACTAAGGTGTTTTTACACGATATGTATTTGCATGTGCATGTACATGCCACTTTTTACATATGGAAATGTCAACATATCGTGTAAAGGCAAATTAGATTTGTTTCTGAACAAAGCAGACGCACCTACATACGAAATAGAAATGTTTATATTTCATGTGACACACAGATAGAATCATCTGAGTTTAGTTTATTTCGTTTTCAAAAAACTGCCACTGCGTTATTGTATTTTGGGCTATATGGTTTAACAGTGGAAATTTGCAGTCTCCACTTGACAGTTCTCTCTTACCACAGCTTTTTTAAAAGAATCTGTAGAAGGTGAAGACGTGGCGTAAATAATCTAATGAAAGCATCATGTCCGTGAATAAGTTCTTGTGGCAATAATGATCCGGTTCGGTTCCTGAAGAGCCCTAATGACTTCTTAGCCAGCAGAGAAACGTCAATTTTGTCGACAGTGCGGTCTCGTACGATTTTACGTATCTGGAAACGAACGTTCATTTATGTATCCAAAAACGTTCAAAAAAAAGTACAGTTTCCCTACCCGGAAACGAACAGAACACGACTTAAATTTTCATTCATTTGGCTGAGCATGCAGAGGAGCGTGCTAGTATTTGTTAGCTTTCAGAAGGTGCCGGGTTCGAATGCCGTCAGGCGCTTCCTTTTTTTATTTTTGTTTTTTTTTCGAACCATGAAAAAGCAGCTGTGAATTGCAAAAAGAAAGCGTATTGAACGAAAAATTCAATAAAGAAAAATTTCAGAAACAGTCAGAAATATATCCGTTTCAAAACTATTTTCGGTTCTTGCTGTACATATGTATGTTTCTTTATTGAAAACCGGATCGTCAAAGTATTCGAAAATAAAATCGGTAAACGGACAAAAATCCGCATTTCCTTCACTTTTCCTCCTTTTTCGGGTGGTTGACATCTATTACAGGCAATTTAATAGTTTGACAGCCATATTTTCATTTGAAAGAAAGCGTGCTGGTGGTAGCATCTATGAATTTTTGATATTAAATCAAAATAAGAATATGTTCTGTATTGGATTATTTATGATTACGTTTTAGGAAATTCTTCGGCAAGTTTTTTTAAGATATAAGTATGTTGTCTGGTGGCGTCATGCGGCAAATGCTTATTTCAAGACATCAAAGTGCCCACACACACAAACTTGCAATCATATTGCTCGTCAAAATAACAGGTCGTAGGCCATCAGTGTTTGCCTGTGGAGTTCTGCGGTTACTTGTAGACCAGAATTGTCAAAATCGGCGAAACCAAAGTAGCGGTATGTCCGACGGCGCCACCTTGTTCGCTGCATCGTGTATGCATACAAATGTACATTAGACTGCATCAGTAAAAAAAAGTGGCGATTTTTCCGCCGGAATCACAAAATCTATTATATTTGAAAACGTCCACCAAAATATTTCGGAAAAATATTAAGATTTACGTGAGCTGGACCGATTTGAAAATACCTCCAAAAATGGAGTTTTTTATGAATCAAAATAGTTTCTTAAAGAACTTTTTGAAAAAAATTCACTCATATGACAAATTAGTGCAAGCTTAAAAATATTTTAAAAAATGTTCAACGGAATCGTAATAATGCGATTTTTGATGCTGTTTCTTAACTTTTTTCAAAGACGGGTTTAAGAAAACCTTGAATAACTGGGCCAAAACTATTCCTATTTAGACTTATGAGGTATAATGTGTGATGTATTTTCCCACTCTTTCTTTATTTCTTTGCAAAAAAAGAAACTCGTTCACGTCCCAATTTTTTATTTTTTATTATTTCAAATACCAACATATATTAATTCAATTTGGAATGACGCTCGTTAATCCTACCTTTCTCTTTCATACTTTGAAAGAGTTTATTTGCAAAGAAATAAAAAGGGTGAGAAAATACCTTTCCAATAATACTTCACAAGTCTAAATCGGAATAGTTTTTGTCCAGTTATTAAACTTTTTCTTATACCAATCTTTGAAACAAGTTAGAAAACAGCATCGAAAATCTCTCTATATTACGATTCCGTAGAAACATTTTTTTTTTAATATATTTATGCAGATTTTTAAGCTTAATCTCTTTTGTCATCTGAGGGGATTTATTAAAAAAATTCTTTAAGAAACTATTTATATTCTATAAATATAATAGATTTTACGATGCCAATGGAAACACAGAACCGATTTTTTTTTTTTGTTTAGAGGTGATGCAGTCTAATGTACATGCAAAGAATCAAACAAGAATTACATTTAAATATTGACAAAAAAGGATAGTTAACTTTCAGCTCCCGGCATATTTTTTTTACCTAATTAGTTAATTCTTTTTGATGCAATTTACTTAAATATGTCATACGTACATTAAAAATGGTCTGAGTTCATCAGGGCATTCTTTTCATATACGTCTGCTACTTTCAAAAAGGAAAACAATACAGCTTATTATTTTTTTGTTTTTTGGTTCGAATACTACAATAGGTGCATTTTATTATTTTCGAAAGAAAATGGAAGTAGTACGTGGGCAAAGCGTAGGAAATTTCAATTTTTTATTTTCTTGAAAATAGCTGTAAATCTACTACGATCTTAGCAAAGTTCTAATTGCGATAATGTGCAGTTTTGAGGCCACAAGCAAAACAAACAGTTCGGAAACAAAAATAAGTATGTCGTTTTTTCACGACACACAGTGGTTTCAAATCAACGAAAAGCGGAAAAAAATGCAATGGGCCTTATCATGAGTTTCATTTTCCCCGAACTGGTTCACTTTTCACTTTTGGTTTCCATGGTTTTAGTATGGGCGAATGACACATTTTCGGGTGATTTTTTTCACGCGAAACTCAGGATAAGGCAGAATATCTCGCAAAGGGCTAGGCCAATTAAGCTGAAAAATGGTCTAATGCTTTTTTTGTAGACCTCTTAACCCTTTGCTGCCCGCTAAGTTTTCTTTTGTTTACCTTTTCTGCGTGTCAAAAAGAATGGTATGGTAAACTTTTAGATCGAAAGTGTTTTGATTCTTGAGAGGGAATATTAAAGTAATCTGTCCAATTCTGTATACTCCCGGGGAGTTTGTTCTCCGGGAATTTGTTTCTCCCGAGAAAGAAATCCTTCAATAATTAACTCCCAGGGAGTAGCATTTTCCTAGAAAATTTGGGAGGAGCAAATTCGAACTTCGAAAGAGCTGTTTGATACTTTTTTTACAGCTCAACTCCGCCATTTAAAGTAAAAAATCCTCAGGGAATTTTTATTCATGATAGGAGGAAAGGGAAACGAGAGAAAACACCCAGGAAGTTTCTGTACAGGTAGCAAGTTAAAAAAATATCCAGTAAATATTTGCAACTTCGCCTCCAAAGGAACTTTCATCTTACTCTCTCAATTTCCTCAACTTTGTAAGGTTTTTAGATACATGAACACCAAAACTTAATCATTTTCGATAACTTTTTAAGGAAACAACTAAACATTCTTGTCCCGTTCCCGTACTTTCACTTATAAAACCTTCAGTAATGTCTTTCTAACTATTCCTGACTAAATCCTGGGGTACTGGAACAGACTAAGAGTGCAACTCCACAACAAGCTTTTCAGGCGTTCAGCGCTTTTCAGACCTTCAGCAATAGCTGAATCGTGTAGCTGAAATTCTGAAAAACGCCAAAAGCCTGATAAGCTTGTTGTGGAGTTGTACTCTAACTTCTTCGGGCCAATTTACACGATGCACTAGAAAGGTCGTAGGCAGTGTTGCCAACTCCAAGGTACGAAAATCCCATTCTCCTTTGAAAAACGCCCTATTTATCCCATTTTAAAATTCGAAAATCCAATTTATGAATATTAAATATTAAAAGTTTTTAAGAACAATATATACAGTGACTCAAACAAATGACTACGTGCTGATTTTTTTTAAATATTCGTAATGTTTTTCAAGCAAATTTTTTGGTATTTTTCTATAAAAATACCGTCCGAGTTTTAACCGAAATCATATCACAGACACACACTTTATACAAAATTTAGGAAAACTCAACAAATTTTCATAAAAATGTCAGTATTTTTTAATCGAATGACCTTATTCATAAAAAAATAAAATAAGTTTAAAGAGCTTTACAGAGTGGCATTTTCATACAAATTTTCGATTTATATAGCAGTTAAAATGTTCTTTATTTGTTATGAATTTGGGTGTAAATCTTTAAAACATTATTGGGTATGCAGTTTTATAGCCCCAACAAATTTAATGTAATGAAGCGCAAGATTCAAACGGCTTTAATATGAAATTTATGCTTTTATGCGAAAAAGTGCAAAATTGCTATGTGTCTTCAATAGTGACTCGATCCACCAGTCACAAAATACTGTCCCACCCGTCACAAGCTAAAAGTTTTTTTTTTCAAATATAAAAATGCCATAAAAACATAAAATGGACCTTATCATTATACTAACTACATTGGAGAACGCCGCTATGCAATAAATATTTTGATATAAAGTTTGTCTAAAATGGCAATCGAATCCATTCACTCAGAGAGGTGGGTGTTGTCGTTGTATCAGCCGTCACTCTTGGGGAAAGTGAAAATTTTCTGTGTAAATCATATGACTAAGTTTTCTACTTTATTAGTTTCGTGTTAAACTGTTATTTGAATTCAGATGTTAACAGTTTGCAACTTGCAAAATTAAGGGTTAAAAAGAAATTACTTAAAGTTTGAGGAAAAACAAGTTTTAATGTCCCACCCGTCACGTTGGAATTAAAAGCAAAAAAAAAAACAATAGAACCATAAAATTGTATTTACCTAAAAATCCCATAATGAGACGCAAAATCCCACGCGCCCTTTTATGGTGCGAAAATCCCAAATTATGAGCGAAATCCCACGAGTTGGCAAGTAGGTGAGTAGCAAAGCGTCCAGCAAAACATCGATGTTAACATCGATATTTTTGGACGAAAATTCGATGGTTCAGTGCTCTCGCTCGCTCTCAATTTTTTCGTTGTGCAGTGGAAGCAACAACAATTCGTGAGCAGGAATCATATGATCGTCTGCGTAACATCGCCCTTATCATGAGTTTTATAGGGAATTTACGTGAGGCGATTTTTCAGGCGATTTTTAGTTGAATGCAACAATCGCCTGGTGTAAACGGCCTTTCAACTAATCGCTTCCACTGAAGTTGGTCGGCTGCCATGAACGAAAGACACAAGATCACGTAAGAACAAGAGAGTGAAAAAAGTCGATTTTTTTAGCGAGTTCTACGCCATCTTGTTTCACTGGAAAACGAGCGAAAAGTAAACAAAGCAAAGAAAACAACGAAAACCAAAATTAGCCAAAATTATTGTCAGTCACTTTAAACGCACAATTTAGGTAAAATGATGCAACAAAATGCTTTAAAATGTGTTGTCATGTTGAATTAACTCTTCTTTACTTGAATAAAAGTGTAAAATAGTGGTTCTTGTGATGTAAACAAACGCTCAGCTGACGAACCCGCTTTCGCAAACTTTTTTCTCAAAACCAGTTACAAATACAACGTCGCGTTCTTACGTGATCTTGTATTTTTGGTTCATGGTCGGCTGCCTACTTTCGTTCAACTTTTGGTTCAACTAATCGCCTGTGAAAGTTTAATCATGTAAATTCCCTATTATTTTCCCCGAACCGGTTCATTTTTCACTTTTGGTTTCCTAGGCTTTAATATGGGCGGATGGCAAAATTTCAGGTGAATTTTTTTTCAGGTGAAACTCAGGATAAGACAGATTATTTCGTTTAAATGTATTTTTCCCCATTTAGTGAGTTCATTTTTATAATTTCGTCTTCCTCGTGCTAGTAGTATAAAATTAGTGCTTCCAACTCCAATAAGAATGATCCAGACCGTTTCCGTGAGAAATGATCGTGATACTGAGCTCGATAACCCAAATAAATACAACTAATGTGTTTTGGTCACGATGCACTCATTTTGTTTTATTAAAACGAAGTAAAATAAACCTGCCAACTTTTTCCTTGTGCGTTTTGAACAGCTGCTTTTCAAACATATGACTGGAAATTTCTGTTGGCAGAAATTTCGCCAGCAGAAATTTTCAGCTCTCTTGCTTTTTTATGCTCTCTTTTTGGCTCTCTTCTGTGTCAAGAGAGGCTTTTCAGCAAAATCCAGTAAAAATTTTTGATAATTATTCGTTGTGAAACACAGCTTATACCATGATACATATGTTAGAATACAAATAGCCAATGGAGATCGGTCATTGCTCTTCAAGAGCAAAATATATCAAAGCTTATCGGGCAGTTTCTGCAATTCACTTCTGAGTGAATCTCATCCACTGCCAATTTGAGTTCAAAGCGAACTTGGCTCAAATTCACCCGGAAGTGAATTGCAGAACTTGCCGGGTATATCTTGCCATCTATTACCGGCAATTTGAAAGTTTGACAGCTGCCTTTTTATTTGCACGAAAACTTCGTGGCTTCAAAACTATTGATATTTTAATATAAAAGCAAATATTTTTTGTTATGTACTTTGATGTGAAAAAGCATATTTTCTAAATTTTTTAAGCGATGAAATCCGGCAAAATTACTTTTTACTTTTTAAAAGCCATCGTGCATATGCTTACCCCACGTCTCCAGCATCTACAGATTCTGTTAAAAAAGCTCTGTTAAGACAGAAATGACAGGTGGAAACCGCAAATTTCCACTGTTAAACCATATCTGTCTTACCGAATTTCTTACCAACGTCGTCTTAACATCAGATGTGATTTCGTAGTTTGACAACTCAGTCTTAATTTTACCGTTGCTCACATGAGAAAACGGGACAAAGTTAAAACAGATAATTGACAGATGTTTAGACACATTTAGTAGAAAATGGAGACGTGGCGTTATATCAAGATATGAAACGCCCACACCCAAATATTGCCACTGATATGACTTATATCAGCAATAAATTTTATCACAGAGCTTACCGGCCGTCTTCACGTGCTGGAAAATCTCGCCTTCCTGACGACGCATGCGAGAAACCGCACCTGTAGACCGCAAAAAGTACGAAGCATGCTTTTTCTCGCATACCGAGCGGCATGCGAGCTCTCGCTTGCTTTCAACTGTCATTTTTGTTGTTTGACAGCTATGTTCTCATTACGCAGAATTCTTCCGAGTAGCAACATCATTTATTTTGGTGGCAAATACAAATATAGAGGAAGCCATTTTTCATTTGAAAATAGTATACATCTCTTTATGCAGATTTTCTAATTTTCTCAAACTTTTAAGTGCCTGCAAGGCCGTCAAATGCCCAGTCAACAAAACTCTATCTCGCTTGCGAGAGAAAAAAGCAGAACGCAAGCAAGATTTTCAAGCATCGTCATTCACATGCCGGTTATGCTAGGCAATAGCTCTGTTCGCGTACGTACCATCCAGTAAAATCCAGTATAAATTTTACTGGTTTTTACTGGATGGCGTTTTCGTCCGCAAAAACTTGCAAGAAACGGGGAAAGAGAGACAATTGAGAGAGCAAAAATTACAGCTGAGCTTGCAAGTTTTACTGGATAACTTTTCACTAGTAACTCGTAATTGAGTCGGAAAATAACAAATTAATCAGCTGTTCATAAAACTTCCAACTTCTTGCTGCTTTTGCGTCTTCGTATTTGCTTGCATATTTCTCTCAATGAAAATAAATATTGGCTTACTCTACGAAATATGGTTACTGGCAAGTTGCTGGATATCTTTTGCTGGAGAATACGAAAATACAACAACTAACAGTCAACAGTAACGAAACAACGATGGTTTTGTAAGCACTATCGATAGTTTTCTCTCGTACATACATTTAGTCTGTTCCTTTGAACTTCGGACTAAAACCTGTGCAACTGTCAAACTACAATTTTATTCTCTCAAATGAGAGTACAAGGAGAACAGATGCAGAAGTGTACGGGAACGCAAAGAGCACTATTTCCTGTAAAAACGTCAGTTGGTTTGTTTACATGTCATTGGTACAACACCGATTTGGCTGAAATATCACTAAATAATTATTAAAATCTATACATATTCAAATATTTCGTTGTTTACTTCCATCTTTACAAGTTCTTTCCTTTCACCATTTTCTGGTTTTGTTTGCAAATCAGCTGATCGTTTGACACTTTTCATGAACTTACGGAGGAAAAAAGTCCGAACTAAATCCTGTAACTTCTGACTAGGAACAGTTGCTCAGTTTACCTCTCAAAAGTGTTCCCACTTACGGGTTTTTAGTCTGTTCCTTTGAACTTCGGACTAAAACCTGTGGAACTGTCAACCTACAATTTCACTCTCGCAAGTGAGATTAGAAGGAGAACAGATGCAGAAGTTCACGGGAACGCAAAAAGCACTATTTCCTGTAAAAACGTCAGTCGGTTTGTTTACATGTCATTTGTACAACACTGATTTGGCTGAAATATCACTAACTAATTATTAAAATATATGTATACATACTCAAATATTTCGTTGTTTACTTCCATTTTTTTTCAAATATAATGTTCTTTGCTTTCACCACTTTCTGTTTTTGTTTGCAGATGCAAATCAGCTGATCGTTTGACACTTTTCATGAACTTACAGGAAAAAAAACTCCTGTAACTTCTGACTAGGAACAGTTGTTCAGTTTCTCTCTCAAAAGTGTTCCCACCTACAGGTTTCATGTCAATAGGAACGACTTCCCGTAAGTTCTGACTAAATCCTGTAAACCGGACTGCTATTGGAACAGACTAATTATACAGTAAAATACATATTTCAGAGTGCAGATGCTACTTGAAGCTAAAGATCGTTGATAAACTTTTGTTCCTTAAAAAAAAAAATATCGTCATATTTTAGCAATTCTGAGGCTCTATTCTGTAACTGTGAGTTTTCAAGTGTACACTGAAAATTGTGTGCACTCTTTATTTCGCGATTCAGGAAGAGTGAGAATGAATTTTAGCTGTCAAAATTGTGTACACTTCCTCATTTTGCGATTCAGCATGTGTGAGAATGAGTTTTAACTGTCAAAATTGTGTACACTTCTCTTCCGAAAAACTCACTGAATTTTAGTCGGTGAGTTTTTGGTTGTGAGTTTTGCACTCGGTGTACACTACTTTTTCTCACATTTACAGAAGAGAGCACCTGATCTCAGTTTCAATAAAAGTTATGTTTAATTTTTTAGACTGTTTTAATCAAAACTATCGATAGTGTCGACATTTTCGATAGTATCGATACTATCGATGGTTGTGACTATCGAAACTATCGATGGCCACGAGCATCGATAGTTTTCTAGCTCTAACTAACAGCGAACAAATCCGTTGATTTGTTCGTGCACGATGTAATTTTTCGCGAACAAATCAGACGGATTTGAAAATTTTCAAACTCTTCTAATTTGTTCGGCCGTTAAGCTTGGCACACAGTTCAATGCAAAGTTCGCAAAGGCAAAGAATTCCATTTGTACTTTTATGGACGCTCACACACATCTGTCAAAACTTGTCGTTCACATGCGAATTATTTGCGTACGCACACAGTTGAGTTTGAGCTAGAAAAAAGGCATATTATACATTTTAAATTAGCTTTTATTCTATAATTCTGAAAGATATTTTAATGCTCTAGCTTTTGATGTATCAACTATTGCAAAAAGTTAGGTAATATCGAAGATATTGGTCAAAATAAAAAGCTCACGCTTACGCTTGTACTGAACTGTATAGCAGGCTTTATACTGGCGCAGTTCGCGAACATTAACCCATGTCGTCATATCAGTTTATTTTTAACCCATTTCGCCATATCAGGTCATTTTGAACCATTGAAGTGAGCACATCGCGGGATATTGAAAATAAGCGACTTTTAGATTTTTTTTTATTATCGGAGAAGTCGCTATTTCGCAAAGTAAAAGAGGAAAATATAAAGATATGAATAAAAAACAAAAATCGTGGAAGAAACTGATGGAGAAATAGAGGGAAGTTGGCAAAACTGCCACGATAGGAACTGTAAAAAATATCAGGGCATACAAGCCTGCTAAGGCCGCGAATTTCCAATAATTCGGAAAAGTGAGAAATCTGGAGCAGGCTCTGAAGGTGTATATGCGCCCACGTTGTGGTACTTTGAAAATTTATAATTCTTGCGGGGCCAAGAATTTCCGCTCGCGGGCTTTTCGACGATGGAAAATTCTTTGGAAGAATATATTAGAAAATTAAGTGTAGTTTTGCCTTTGTTATATATATATATTTTTTTTTAGTTAACAGTAGTAAACTAACTAACTAGAATTTTAGATTTGGATGTTCACAGTTATTGCATCCTTTGCTATTATTTATACTCCCTTTCGCATTGTTAAGCTGTTTCTTACGCTGTTATACATACGTATGTATGTATGTACATACATATGTATGTAGGAATTTACATATGTACTTGTTTTCGCTTATTTTCAACGCTCTTCATATCCAGATTCTTTGTATACATAAAGCGGAGAAATAAATTCTACCTAACAATGGGCAAACGGAGGACAAACAATGCTCCTGCTCCTCTCTTGTCATCTACAGAATAATAATATTTGGGTTGTTCACACTTACCTGGTTATCAGGTTATCTAGTTAAAAATTAGTATTCTGTTGTGTATGTTATGTTCTAAACTGAATAAAAAATATAACCACATAACCAGATAACCTGATTATCAGCCCAATCGTTCCCACGGGTCTACGAACCGGAACGGCCCAGATTTTTATTTGGCCAAGGACTGTCCCTCCAGCAACACTCCCCAAACACTCTTTGGGGAACTTGTATGCCGCTGCAACAACAACAACATTACCAGCCAAGTGTGAGCAACCCAATTGTTTTTTTTTTTTTATTTAAACACAATTCGTTATGCTTTTTTCTTTTGCTTTTCATGCATAAATAACCAAACGCCCATCATCCGCTTCATCGCTTATGTTTACTCGTCGAAGTTCAAGTGAGATATGATTTGTGCGCAAGAATGACAGAATACAAGATTGCGCCGATCAGAGAGGATTTTTGAGAATAACTTTTGTGTGACGTCACACTGGTGCAATTGCGAGAGAGAAATGCCAAAACGTGAGCAAGAATGGAAGAACAAGAAAAAATGTTGCAAGGAAAATGTAAACAAGATGCACCAGTGTGACGTCATGCAAACGACGGTTCTGTCAAATTCGTTAAGAGAGGAATAGCGGTCCGAGATCGGCGCAACCTTTGCATTCTCTCAATCGTGATTTGTGCGCATGATTCAATAATACAAGGTTCGATAAACTGACAGTTGTCTCTCTCGCACCGCTCCCTTAGCAGTGGCACCGTGTTGCTTCTTTGCAAATTTACATGGAAACAGTGTAGCTTTGGTGTGAAATAAAAGTTTAAGCTTTTGTGCAATATGTTTATTTATATATGCATATGAAGCATATTTAACTGATGAAAACATAAGCAATGTATGTTAACATCAATCTCATAGTAGTCTTATTTTAATTTAAGTCATTTTGCAGTTTTTATACAGCTAAATAGCACATAAATTACGTAATTCACGTAGATATATCAATATTACGTTCAACATTTCGTTTAAAATGCCAGATTTCCTGCAAATACATTAGAATTTACAAAAGGAATTTCACTACTGTAGGCACTTAGCGTACTTTTCTACTACCATTTTCGAACCAAGAGATTTCATTCTTCCCCTTTCTCCGTCCTTCGTAAACGCAACCTTTTGTAAGGGAGTATCAAACCGCAGCTGTCAATAATTATCTAACCTTGTATTATTGAATCATGATTTGTGCGAATATAGTGGCGAAATGCTGTGCGAACAAATCAGACGGATTTCTTCGCTGTTAGTGTCCAGCTTTACGCAGCTGATTGTTCACGACGTCTATTACAATTCATTCATAAACGAGCATGCTCGCTGAAAATCAAAATTTTTTGATTTTTGGCGAGCATGCGCGCAAACCGCCCTACAAACGACGAGCATGTGCGCATGTGCGCGGATATGCTCGTCGTGTGTAGCTACTGTAAGGATCATGAACGAAAAACACATTTTTGTATTTTTGGTTCATGATAAGTGTGCTTTTACACAGTTCAAGTATTGAATTCAATTCTGCTCGGACATGGAAGAGAGGGGGTGAGAAGAAAAGGGACGAGTACACATGCGTCTGTACCGTCAAGTCGTTTCAACTTTCTTGCTTTGCTTTTGGCATTTTCGTTGCTTCCCATTTAAAGAACCAAAGACTTGAATTCAACAGAATTGAAACGTGTAAAAGCAAATAAAAAACACAAAAGAGAATGAGCAAGAATTGCTTTCAAGTACTTGAAACATGTAAATCGGGTGTAAGGATTTTGTTCAGTGTAGTCTATTACAATACAATTCAAATGTACACTGCACTTGTTGGCACAACAGTTCCTTGGTGCCGTTTTCGAATCCGTTTGTTTACAAGTACTGATAACGTGATTTGAGCTATTCGTCGCTCAAAATTCTCAAGAAATGTTTTAACATTTTTAATCAACGCAAAAAGGGTCATTTAAGATTACCTTAGTGATTTGTTAAAATATATTGACGCGACAATGTCACCTACGAGTTTTTTATGTGTTTTTACAAAATGTGAAACTACAAACTCGAGAAGATCATTTGTTTTGACACCTCACAAACCAAATCCTATGTATTCAAGGGATTGGTATCAGGTTGGGATTTTATGTGAGACAGATGCTTTGATTTAAATTAATGTTATGGAAGTGTTAACAGTGAATTTATAAAAATTGACAAGTTATAACGGTTTGCTCTGATAATAGGTGTATACATTTCTTCTTTCATAGACGTTCGATGACAAATGTTAATTAATTGTCAATTTAAATTATTTTTATTAACAATAACCACCTCACATAATCCTCAATTTCGGTCATAATCCATTTTTTAATTTTTCCGTCTGGCAAGTTAAGTTCTCCAATTTGCGCTGACATTAAAACAGTTATGTGGCAACAATTCCCTGCTGTCTAGACGTGGAAACAGTTATTTGAAATTCCAGTTGGTTTTCTGCGCAGTTAACTGAAAAGTTTATAAAATATAGAAATTCGTTCTTAAACAATTTGTTTTAAACCGTTATTGAGTGCGAAAGGTCGTTTAAAATTCGTTAAAGTTACTAAACAACGAAAAAAATACCAAAGAAGAATTTTTCGATAAGCATTACAATTTTCGGCTCCCGTTAATTCTCGGAAAGGACCTAACCTTGCTCCCGTTAATTCTAGGAAAATTTGTACAGTTAGCACTTCACACCAATTTTTAAGAAAGTTATTGTTTTTCGTCAGTTACGCATGTATGTATGTATTTATTAACTGATGTTTATTTTATCTTTTTTCCAGTTGGAGGCACTACCATCAAGCAAAGTGATCGCTTATCGCCAGCAGTTCCAACTTTGGCAGCGGAGGCATCAACCATCAACTCTGCTTCATCTCCACTATCACCCACACCCGTCAAACCTTCCCAACCAGAACCATCTCAAGACATTACTCTCCCAAAGAGCTGTGTATCTCTTCAGGAGAGAGTTGTGAAAGAAACAGAAGACTGTAACGAGGAATCGCCGGTCGATTCCTTCTCCCAACCACCAAAAACTGACGAAGTCAAAGATCAAAAGGAGATCGTTCAACCCAAAGAAGTTTGTGAACCAGAGGTAGAAGTTGGTAAACCACGCTTCATTTCTTCGATTTTAGGTGGCAATAAGCCCTACAGCGGAGGTATTGTACTAACACAGGCACAACGCAAGGAATACCCAGTAGAGGTTGTTAGGCAACGTTTCACACCCACTCCAAGTGAGGATAGCTCTAGTGATTCAGATTCGGATTCGGATGGGTCTAAACTTATTGTAGACGAAAAGCCATTGGTACCCGAAGATAGACCATTGTCGTTACGTTTGCGAAGCACCCCTCCTCCGTTAGAAAAACGTCCTAGTCCTCCGCCTCCGCCTGGACCTGCTGTACGTTGTAGTGTTATACAACGTACTCCAAAACCAGCACCAACGCCACCTCAACGACAGAGCCAACACGAAGTTTTATTACCACCCGGTTCGCTTGAGCACCTCGGTCCTGAACAGCAAGAGCCGATTGACTACCACGTTCCGAAACGACGGACAGCTTCATTCGACAGCGACGAAGAGCAAGTTGATTCGTTGAATGCAAAGCGTTTAGAACGCGAACGTAAATTACGTGAAGCTCGTCGACGTAGTGCAATATTGGCAGCGCGTGCTGTGCTCGCCCAAGCTCGTCTCAATCCTCGTCTCGTACGTAGCCTCCCGGGTATTTTAGCTGCAGCTGCAGGTCACGGCCGCACATCATCAACTGGTGCCGGACAAGGTTTCCAGGGTTCCAGCGGATTTGGTGGTAACGGCTCAGGCAGTGGCAACAACCAGAGTCCGAGTGGAGGTGCAGGTTCACCTACGGGCTTTGGAGGTACACTAGGCGGTAGTGGCAGCGGCGGCACTGGTGGTGGAATGGGCGGCGGACGTGACGGCCGCAACAACTACGGTCCAAACTCTCCACCTTCAGGTGCTCTTCCTCCTTTCTACGAGAGCTTGAAAAGCGGAAACACAATGAACTCATCATCATCCTCTGCAAATTTCAATGAAAATTCAAATTTCCTTATTCAAAATGCTGCGGCTGCGGCATACTTAATGTCAGCTGCTGGTGGAAATAGCAGTGGTCAACAGCAGGCTAACAGCTTCATCGACTGTGCATCGGGAAATGGAAATAGCAACGGTGTTAGTGGTGTCGGTAGTGGTTTAAATGACAGCAGTAGTGGTGGTTTGGAAATTACCACATTTGCCAATGGCCAGGGTAACACAAATTATTCTGCGCATGCGCATAATAACAAATTTAATAACTCTTCTCCTTCTACTCAACATCATCATCATCAACACCATCACCATCATGGACATCCGCATTATGGAAACAATCCATCAGCGTACGGCATAATACTCAAGGATGAGCCCGATATAGAGTATGACGAAGCCAAGATCGACATCGGAGCTTTTGCACAAAACATCATTCAAGCCACAATGGGGAATTCCGGAAATTTCAACGCAGCCGCTTACGAAGATGCTATTATGTCCGACCTGGCCAATTCGCAGGGCCCCAATGGCTCAGTGGATCCTTTGCAATTTACAGCTACTCTCATGCTCAGCTCGCAGACAGACCATTTGCTGGAACAACTCTCTGATGCAGTTGACCTCAGTTCGTTTTTGCAGCGCGAATGTGTGGATGATGAGAACTCGACAAGCCCTAGGCAAGATTTCGAGCTAGTCTCAACGCCATCGCTTACCCCTGACTCTGTATCCATAACACCTGTGGACACCAACAATACAAGTCACCTAGATAATTTTCACGAAACTCTCATTCAACAAATAACCAGCAACATATCTCGCAATCATATCGGTAGCAGCCAAAACGGAAATATGCAGCCGTATCCATTTGAACGTCAGCAACATATGAATGGTAATCAGCACCATATGAACAACGACCCTCTTGGAATGAACCACCAACAGCAACAGCCACCACCTTCGTATCAACATGCAACGCGTGATTTAATGCAGATGCAGCAACAACAACATCATGCACAACAGCATCCTTATCATCAACAGCATCAGCAGACTTCTATGATGCAGCACGGTGGTCCAATGTTGCTGGCACAGCAACCACAGCAGCCACAGCAACATACGTATCAGCAGCATGGTCATTCGTATGGCTCAGCGCAGCATCATCATCAGCAACATCACATTGCTCCGCCTCATCATATGCAGCATCACCATCATCACAACAGCGATAACAGCAATTTATCGCTGCCATCGCCAAATGCGGCCCACCTATCGGCACATCATGGAATGTCGTCGGCAGCGAGTAATTCGTCGGGCGCTTCAACCTCTGGTTTGCTAGATGCCAGCGCTGCCATGCTGGACACAAAGCCCCTGATACAAAGCGTAAGTCCAACTCATTCGACCGGCAGTTCCAATGCAAGTTCTTGTGGTACGGGTTCTAGAAAGTTGAGTACAAGTTCCTCTTGTGGGTCTGCGTCGATGGTGGCTACAGCGTCGTTGCGAAGTGTTGCTGCCGCAGCGGCAGCAACCGCTGCTGGCATATTGCCACCATCACCCACTATCGCAATGCTGCACGAAAGCAAAGTGCTACAGCAGAGGGTAAGCATCAAAATTAAGGCCAAGGCAGAATCAACATAACACTGTTTTACAAGATTTTTTTGATTGTTTTCGTTTTGTTTGAGTTTTGTTTGAATGCTCAGTGGCAGTATTAGGTTTATTAGTGAGCTGCATATTTGGCAGTAAGGGATTAGACGAAAAATACGTATTTACGTTGATTTAGAAATATTTATAACTTGACAGGAGGTGCTGGAGAATGTCCAAAACAAAAAGTACCTCTTCGCGAGTTTGTATACGTACCTTTGCTCCGAAATGTAAAATGTAAATATTTATGTTTTTTAAGGAACTGTACATAGTTAAATACAAGGAATTAAGTACATATTAATGGTAGGGATTAAATTTGTTATGTTAGATATTAGTTTAGGTATGCACTGCGATCAGGAGATCTATTGTGCCCACTTCCTAATTACAACACCTCACTCAGTCCTAGTTCCCGTAGGAACTCCAAAAGATTCTTTGGTGACATTAAGTGTATGTGTTCCGGCTGCGGACATAATGACCCGAGATATTTCTCCCGTCTTCTCGCCAGGGCGCACAGTGTCTCGACTAATTGGAGGTAGGTGGAAATAATAGTTAACCTGCCACGATTTCGCTGAAACTACATAACTACACAAGTGCTCTAACTTCACTTAGGAATAGGTAATTATGAAATTTGGAAAAGATGTGATAATTGCCACGCCCTCCACTCTTGGGGGCGGAAACATTAATTTTGATCCTAGATTTACTAGAAAAACCTACATATAAAAAATGACAGGGATTGGATCACCATAACGTCCAAAATTCGGAAAAATTATGGGCCCAGTCATTAAATGTGATGGGATTTTGGTTAATTTTTAACCGACTTCCAAAAAAGGACGCACTAAGCGTCGGAATATATATTTGGACCACATAAACCGACCACTTAAAGAATTGATTACAGTGGAAAAAGAAACACTTGCTGTAATGGGTTCAGCGCCAAATGCAGCTAATCTGATTAGTCGGTATTGCGCCGATTCCAGTATTTTTTTTTTAATGTAACGTTCTTAGGGAGAAGGGTTGAGTAAATGATGTGAAATTTTGAATTTTACTTTTCCCTCTTTTAGTCCAATCGGTTTTTTTAATCAAATGTCCAGACGACTTTGTTCTATATTCTATTCTATTTGTTCTATGTTCATATAGTCTAAACACTGTGCGTCGTCGCATTCGAGAAGTAGATGCTCAGAAGTCTCTGCTGCGCTATCACAGAACCGGCACACATTGATGGACCAGATCCCAAGTTTATGTAGGTAACTTCTTAATCTGCAGTGACCTGTTAAGATACCTGTTAGAACTCTTAGTTTATACTTTGGGAGATTAATAATTTGTTGTGTTACATGTACGCCGAACGAACTTGTTTTGTGACTATCGACCTCAAGTCTGGTATATACTTTGTTTTCTAACTTATACTGTATTTGGTCAATTTTACAGTTGGGACTGCCGCCAGAAGTTCAGCTGGAATTTGTTAACGGCGGTCATGGTATTAAGAACCCACTTGCTGTGGAAAACACTCATTCTGGGCACCATCGTATACGTAGCATTGATTGTGTGGACGATTTAAAAAAGAGCGGAAATGTTAGCACTGATGGCTCGGAGAGCGGGAGCTGTGCTGCTGACGGCTCTAAATTTGTGTGTCGCGTTTGCTTAAAAGCTTTCTCATTGCAACGTCTTTTGAATCGTCATATGAAATGCCATTCAGAAATTAAACGCTACTTGTGCACATTCTGCGGCAAAGGATTCAACGACACTTTCGATTTGAAACGCCACACGCGTACACACACTGGTGTACGACCATACAAATGTAACCTATGCGAGAAGAGTTTTACTCAGCGTTGCTCGTTAGAGTCCCACTGTCTCAAGGTGCACAGTGTGCAGCACCAGTACGCGTACAAGGAGCGACGCGCTAAGGTAAAATAATTAAACAGCACTTGAAAGATGTGTTATATAAATATCTTTTTATAAATTTGTTTTCATGTAAAGATGTACGTTTGTGAGGAATGTGGTCACACGACTTGCGAACCCGAAGTTCATTACATCCACTTGAAGGAAAATCATCCGTACTCGCCTGCATTGCTAAAATTTTACGATAAGCGTCACTTTAAATTCACGAACTCACAATTCGCTAATAACTTACTAGGTCAACTGCCAATGCCGGTGCACAACTAAACATTAAACTTATTGATCGTACAGTTTAAACTGTAAATAAAATACCAACTTTCAGCCACATCAATAAGGGAAATGAACTCATCCCGCTGCAGTGTAGACAAATATTTTGTATATTGTAGTTAGTTAAATTGACATTGAGTTTTCTAAAAACTGCCTACAAAAGGAGATTATATATTTTGCTGCTTTTTACTTCTATAATTATTGAAAACGTTTTTCATCTAAGTTCTGTGCTCATATTTAGCTTCTATTTTGCTCTGTGAATTTCTATAAAATCTGTTACAAAGCATGTTTTCATTGTTAGCTGGCTACACAGAATGGTACAATTAATATGTATCTCGTAAACAGCATATGCTGTGTTATATCTTTTTTGAAAATATGTACGGAATAACTCGTATGAGTTTTCAGAAGCCTACGTAGCAAGTGTACAATGAAATAGTGTAAATAAACTCTTGGGACATTTATTAAAACATCTATGGCTAGGCAAAATGTTTAATTTTGTATTTGTTTATTGTATATTTAGATGAGAATATGAAGTCAATTTTAAGTTGTAACACTGCGAATTAATTCTCATTATTAAGAATGTAATATATAAAGATTTTTATGATGTAAATTTTGTGCGATATAAAATGAATATGAAATTTTACAATTGAAAAATAAGGCTGGCATAAGAGTTCACTGTATATACATATACAAACGTAAATCAAATTTGAGCTTATAATCAAAGAACTAGATATTAAGCTAAAAGTTAAATTCATGAAAAACTAGAATTCACATTTGGCGCTAAAGCTATAACTATTTCGCATCATCATTTGAAATAACTTTGTTTAGTTAATTTAAATGTAATCTAAATTTTTTTCCTCAAAGGATCATGTACATATTTATTTAACTCATACTCCACCTTCCAGTTCATTTAGTTATAAAGGAAATACGTTAGTTTTTATTTTTCTTTTAATTTTGAATTTGGAGTTAAGTATTTTGTTGAAAATAAATGAATTAATGAAATCACATTCAACAGCAACAAGTGTAAAGAGGCGTAAATACACATAAATTTAATTATTATATTAAGTTGGTAAATGCACTTGCTTTCATTGTATATTTTAGTTTTATAGTTGTTACCTTAGCTTTTAACATCGTTTTTATCAAAATGAAGACTAAATTACGCGCACTACTTTTGCTGCTCATAAATGAGAAATTAAAGCAAGTAATAAGATTAAGCTAAGCTTTTATTTTTAGATGAGTATAAAACTTACAAATTTAAAACAAAAAGAGTAAATTATAGTTAAATGATGTAAGTGCTTTGAGTAAATGAAAAAGAAAAAAATTAAACCACCAATTCGTACTGATTTGAATCTCTTTTGTGTAATCATTATATATTAAAGAAGTACATACTAATAATTAGCATAATTTTTCCGTAGAACATTTTATTTTTTTACTTTTTGTTTAATACTCTTAGTAATGCGTTAACTTTAAGTTTAAAATCTACACCGTCACATACCACAGTTTTAAGTAAACACATATATAAACAGAGTAACTATAACAAATAACTAAAGGCTTTATATCTGCTTCATATAAATAAGTTGAGTCAAATATTTGCTATTTTGTTCAATTGGGATTTGTTTATGAGCAGCAAAGTGCGAATTTGTTAGTGAAAGAAACCTAAATTAGCAGGATGGGCGCTGAAACGACGAGATAACGACAGTAAGATCGCGCGCGTCGTTTTAATAATAATTTTTTTTTGTAGTACATAGAAAATAGAACTTCCGAAGATCTGTGTGTACCAAGTAGCGCTTTGCATCTCGGTCCATCTCGCGTAGACACGCAAATGATATCTTTATCAATCGGGTTTATTGTGCAATCAATGGTGATGGTTTTATTATAAGAGACATACACACTCACATATTGAATAATAAGTAGGCTATATTTTTGATTAGTAATTTGTAAACGTAATAAGTCGTGAAGCGGCAATAACTGCCTGTCAACAACACCCACCACTCTACATTTACGCTAACTCGCCTCCTTCACTAGCTCATAGCATATTCTTTGCTTAGTCATATTCGTCTTCATTATTTGTTGATAACATTTAGCTTTATTTTTAATAAATAATAGTCGCTCTCTTCGAACCTTTCAAGTCTAATTTAATCTAAGTTTTCAAAAATTTCTACTTTGCATTGAAGCAAACGTTTCGTATTAGCATTTTTTTTATGTATTTAAGTTGGAGCAGAAAAAGATGTACATTTTGAAATTAACAAAGTACATGGAACTTTAATACAATGTATTGAAATAAAGAACAAAAATTTGTTAAAATTAACTTTTATACTTGCTTATTTTGCATACTATTTAAAATACAAAAGCCTCAAGCCAACTTTTTAAAATAAATATCTTGTAAAAGTTACCCAAAAATAAATTAAAATTTATTTAAAACAAATAATCATTGGTTTTTTGCTTTTCCTGCCTTTAAACTTGTGAGCATCTATGTATATCTGTGTTCGTATGGAATAGTAGCTTATGTCGGGAAGCTGGCTCTAGTATAATGCGGCATTCCCTTTATTCTTTAAAGTTTAAAGTTTAAACGACAAGGAATTTTTTGATGAGACTTAATAAGAACATTGACTTGCTGGTATAGGAACTATTCTATTCTGCACGTTTATTTGCCAAAAGTTCGTCAACGGCTCGGCGCCAGTGAGTGATTAGCAATCGTATGATGCAAATGCCGCATTATACTAAAGCCAGCCTTTCGACATAAGCTACTGTTTCATACGAACCACCATGAACCAACTAACAAGATCACGCAATCGGAAAAGAATGAAAAAAAGTAAATGTTTTTGACATGTGCCTAAGAATGAAAACAAACAAAAAAAAACGAAAAAGGTGCGGTGATTGAGTGTGATAAAACTGGTATTTATTATAAAATATAACATGTAATTTTTAAGCAAAAAACAAAACCGCGTATGTGAGTAAAAACACTCATATTTCAAATTAGTTCTCTTTTTAACCGACTTCCAAAAAAAGAAGAGGTTATCAGTTCGTCGGAATATTTTTTTTTATGTATGTTACCCAGGGTACGAAAATAAACTATATTGTACGTTACCATGATTCAATAATAGAAAGGTTTTGTAATAAAACAGTCTTCTCGCTCCCACACATAAAATCGGCTCCTTTACTTGTTCAGAATGTTGCTTACTCTACAGCCTCTAGTGTTATTAGTAGTAAAACCAAAAATTCGTCATACTAAATATTCGTTGGCATCACCTTCGTTTGCGTAATTTTCTAGAACAAGTGTAGAATAGTGACCGTTCAGGTATAAAATAACCAAAAATGCCGATAGATGGAACTTTTTACGCTGATTACAACGCTACCAATTTATTTGGCGCAGGCAAAAAATAATGAAGATATAAGAGGTTTATTTGCTTTGTTTATTTGTATTTTTTATTATCACTGAATTGTTGAAACCCAAAAGTACATCATGATAAAATATGTAATATCGAATTAAAGATAATCAGCCTCATTGCGTAAGTCGTAAATTAGGCTGAATTGTACGACTCGACAACATTAGCATTGTCTACTGTCGTGCTGAAATAAGTAAACGACGAAAATTGTCGAAAACTATGCAGTGCTGCCAAGTTCTTCCGTTTTATTACACTAGTCGAGTGGAAATTTTAGGCAATGACGCTAAATTTTCGATACGATTCGACTCTCGAAAAACGACTTGCATTCGGCACGACTCTCGCAATGAGGCTGAATAGTTGTGTTTTCGTATTCTCCAGCAAAAAATATCCAGTAACTTGCCAATAACCAAATTTCAGAGAGTAAGCCAATATTTACTCCCAATGAGGGAAATATGCAAGAAAGTACGAAAACGCAAAACCAGCAAGAAGCTGCTAGTTTTATGAACAGCTGATTAATTTGTTATTTTCCCATGCAATTTTCTTAGAATACTAGTATTTTCCATCTTATTATATATTTAAATAGGTTTATTTTGTCAATTGCAACTCTAAAAGCACCACAAAAAATTATTTTGTTACTGTGAAATACATTAAGCATCATGCCATCAGCTGTTTTTCTTACTAGCAAATAGTTGCTAGTAAAAATTTATCCAGTAAAAATCCAGTAAAACTTGCAAGTTCAGCTGTCATTTTTGCCCTCTCAATTTCCCCTCTTTTGCTAGTTTCTTGCAAGTTTTTGCGTACGAAAACCACATCCAGTAAAAAACCAGTAAAATTAGTACTTTAATTAGGCTTTACTGGAAAGTGCGTACGCGAACTTTCTAAATAATATAAATTTCTTGACCATTAATTATGCAGTTTTTTTCAAAAAAGATTATTTCATGAAAAAATAACATTTGTTCGTTTTTTAGTGGTTTTGGTTTAAAAATACAAGAAGCTATAAATTATGTACACCAGCTGAAAGACAAATTAATTATCTTTATGGTGGCGTCATTAGTTTTTTTTTTATCGGTTATACCTACAGTTCGTAAGATATTAATATTTAAAAAATTTAAAAACTGAACTTTAACCTTCTGAACGTCTTGATTTTTTTACTTGCGAAAAATAATTTTGGCATGGTTGAAATAAGCATAAAAGTTTCGTTTTTGCATAGCTGAACGGTCGGTTCCAGGAAATGATTAATAACTTAAATCAAAAATGCACATATTTATGTATTGTTTAGTATTTCCATTAAAACACCAAATATATTGCAAATTCGCATAGAATAAATAATACACATTTTACTTCTAATTGTATACTTTGCGTACTTTTTGTAGTACCTTTCTACTACCGTTTTCGCAATAGGCGATCACATTCTTCCCCTTTCTCCTACTTCCAAGATAAAGGACTGTAAAATTTTAGCTGTCACAAATTACACAACCTTGTATTATTGAATCATGGTACGTTACTATTTCGTTTCGTTTATTACTTCAACAGTTCAGTACAATACGAAAACAAAACGGCTGAGTTCACTTTGGCGATAGTACACTACAGTAGTTTAGTAGTTACAGACGAAACAACAAACGAAATGAATCGTGCAGAGAAAAATATATGCATGTATGTACACATATGCAATAACTAAACACAAAACGAATGGCTGCAATGAATAAAAAAATAAAAATGTTTTTTAATTGAATTGGATATGAAAACTTACAGAATAAAATATTTTTCACGTAATTGGAACGTTTGTGATATCACCCTATGGTACAATTGTCACAAACGAAAAGCAAACGTTCCTCGTTGGGGAAAATGACAGTGAATCTTACAATTTGTTTCTGACTATGTACAAAACTGTACAAAACCACAAATTATATGATGATCGATGAGCAAATGGGAATTGTTTTGTACAGTTTATTTTCGTACTCTGATGATACCGCATAACTTTGGACTACGTCAACCGATTTCGATAATTCTTTGCGAGAGATATATATATATATTTGTTTGGGTTTTTTTTGCTAAAAATTACTTGTTATATAAAGAAATCGCATTTCTGGCTAGTATATTTCAGGACGAATGGGTGAGGATTGAGCCAAGAGCTTGTGTAGGCAAATCCAATTTTTTGCAGCCAATGTCAGTTACGCGGTTTTGCAGAATGACGATACGCGGGTTTGTACTTTAAAGGACGATATATATAAATATATATTTCATGATCTAATGATCGGATCTAAACCAGATTAGTATGGGCCCACCTCTGAGACACTACCTTTCCGATGCAAAATTATCGAAATCGGTTGACGTGGTCTAAGTTATGCGGTAACATACGTAAAAAAAGTAAAAAAAAATATTCCGATGAACTGATAACCTCCTCCGTTTTCATGACTGAATGTGTTTTACAATCGCATATCATCAGCACGGGTCGATTTTTCAATGCCAACGTTCGGAACAAGTGCAGTATAGCGGCCGTTGAGAAAAGAAAAAAAAAAGTGGGCGTGGTCCGCCCCTTTTTACTGAAGCGAAAGGTGTAAACCATTTTTGCTAGAAATTAATAGGGGCGGAGCTAGAGGGGGGTAAATGTGGAATTTTCAATATTTTCAAAAGCTTATATTTCGAAAATTATTGCACCGAGTTTCAAAATGTTAATATGGTTTGAAAGATAATTGAAAACCCTTTTATTTGATATGCATATGTATATATATATATAATGTATACATATTTCGAAAAAAACTTAACAAAACAAAATTATAACAAATTTATTATAAAAGTGTACGTTTTGCCAAAAGAAATACGTAATTAACTATGCGCAAAAATATTATTTTTAAAAAGTGCATAAAAATACCTTTAATTTGATGTATGCTATGTTGCCAAAATTCTTTTGCGTAGGCGGCCTTCAACCGCGTTTAGGGATTATAACCCTTACTACTCAGAATTCTCTTCGCTGTGTTGCCAAGAAAAAGGGGCAGAACATCTTTCTGCATAGGCGGCCTTCGGCCGCGCTTTAGGATTATAACCCTTACCAAATATAATTCTCCTATTGGTGTGCACCAACTTGGGCTGCCGCCCCAGTGATGTCTATTATGGTTACTGGGTGTTTTATAAAAATATTTTGTATATAAAAATGTGTATATAATTCTCCTTTCTGTGTTGCGCCTCAATCAATTTTTGGTATGCTCTATTTAGTTGTATTTTTTATGGTAATTACACGATTTTTATTGAAACATTTCATTTTAAATATAAATATCGTTTTATATGAAAAATCGTCACAGGCAAAAAAATTATACAGTTGTTTATTTCACTGTCTGCGGATGTGCTTATACTTAACTATATAAAATTATACAGGGTGTCCCAGAAGTAACGTGCCAAACTTTAGGGGAAGGTAGGTGGGGGTGAGCTCCCTGATAAACAAAAAATTTTCAGGTAAAAGTGTCACCGTTTTTGAAATATTTACATTTTTTCGAATTTAAAAAAAATCGTGCCTTTTCATGTGTTTTCTTTAACTGCAACTACAAACCGGGCAATACTTAGTAAATTTTTTATGTAAAATACTTCCAGATAGTTGCCTCTCCATACTCAAATGCAATGTAGTTAAAATATATTAAGGAACCATCATAAAATTAGGACTATTTCTGGATTTTTAACTTTTTGATATTTTCTTCCCCAACTTTAACTATCTCGGGTGAAAAAAAATGTACTGAGCTATTACATTACATTACTATGACAGAGAACACGCAGTATACGTCGCATGAATATGCGGATATTCACCTAATTTACGGTGAAGCTTGCTGTAATGCCAGAGCTGCTCAAAGACTCTATGCAGAGCGATACCCCAATCGTCGACATCCGGGTCGTGAAGTATTCGCCCTAGTGATGTGCCGAGTCGGGTCGACTCGAGTTCTGACTCGAGTATTTTAGAAGTACTCACGTACTCGAGTAAGCAAATTATAGTATTCGCATACACAGACTCGAGTACGGGTCTCGAGTACTTATAATTATCAAACACCGAATAAGGTATTTTTGATATATAAATGGCGGTTTAGCGTTAAAAAAAAATATATATATATTTACCAAATACACCACACAACTAAATTCATTTTAATATCGTTTTAGGTATTAATTGCCAAAGATGAAAGGAATTTTAAATTCCAAAGGAGTAATTTTATTGTTTACGAATCTAGATCTCATGGAATATTGTCATTATAATTGATGTACTAGTTGAACTTTTAAGGTACTGAAGATTTATTTTTTTTAACTCATTATTTACTTTGGATATTTTTTTTATGACAGACTACTAAGTTCTAGTTCTACTATGATAAATAAAGCAACTGTTATTGCTATTTATTTAACTTTAATTGTTATTTGTAAGTATGTAAGAATTAGATTCCTATGTTTGGATCTACATAAATAAGATATACTATCTTGGAGTTAATAATAATATCATGTTAATTAAAAAGTCGGCATTTCGGTTGGGTGCATATTCAGCAGTCGAATCTATAACATATTCGAATACCGAGCTCTGAACTCGAATACTTGATCCGAGTATCTGACTCGAATCCTGACTCGATTCTTTTTTTAATGAGTACCAAAATACTCGAGTACCAAAAATAGCCGACTCGGCACATCACTAATTCGCCCGGACCCATAGAGAAATATATGAAGGTAAGTGATTTTTACACCTTTCTTGTTTGCTTGCTTGTTAACTATCATTTTTCACTTTTTTAAGGTCGCATACCTGGAAGGCGTGGCGGCGAAACAGGACGTCTTGCAACGGTAGATGTTGAAGCTGTGTTAGAGGAAGTGGAACTAGGTCCATCGACTTCAGTGAGAATGATGGAAAGACGGACGGGGTGACCAAAAACTGCAGTTCACAAAGCTTTACAAGACCATCGATTTCATCCATACCACATTCAACATGTTCAGGCTCTACAAGAAAGAGATTAGATTTTGCCGTGAAATGTTGCGAATGCATGAATCAGACCCCAACTTTTTTAATAAAATAATTTGGAGCGATGAATCATCATGCAAACGTGATGGTTATTTTAATTTACATAACCTTCACAGTTGGCAGATAGACAATCCTCACGAAATGAGAGAAGATCGTTCGCAGTACCGGTACAAAATAAATTTATGGTGCGGTATTTTTAATTGTCAGATATTGGGACCTGTGGAACTGCCGCCAACGCTCAACTCTCACAGTTATTTAGAGTTCCTTCAGGAACGGCTTCCAACTCTTTTGGAAGATGTACCCTTAAACCTGCGGCGAAGACTATGGCTGCAAAATGACGGGTGCCCTGCTCACTACGGGCGTGAAGTAAGAGCTCATTTAGACGAAACTTATCCTCGACGATGGATTGGACGATACGGGCCAATCACGTGGCCCGCTCGATCGCCAGACCTGAATCCATTAGATTTTTTCTACTGGGGCTGTCTTAAGGACAAAATTTATTCAAAAACAATTCAAAACGAAGAGCATTTGCGGAAACAAATAAATGGAGCAGCTGCTGAGATAGCCCAATTGAGTTTAAGATCTCTAAAATTAGCTATAGCTACGGTGACCATCCGTTCTGTTTTTTGCAGGACCGTACTGTTTTTCAAAGGTCGGTCCTGCGTAGTTTTTCAAACCTGAGAAACCTGAAAATGTACTGATTTTTTCCAAGTGTCCTGCATTTGTCCCGCATTTTATGCGTTATTTTAAAATTATCGGACTATGGATGGATTTTTTCAAAAAAGTATTTTTTGGTACTTTTCGTAGCTTTTCTTCAATATCTCATAAAAAAATACCCCAATCAACGTAAGCAACTTACAGCTCGAAGGGTATTGATGTGCCTCTTAGCAAAATATATAACTTGTGGCGACTTCAATGAAAATTATTAGTGCTGCAGGCGACCATTTGCATTTTGTCGTCAAAGTCACAAAAAGTGAGATTTTCAATCAAATACGCAGTTTCATTTGATTATTTTTTTTATTATTTTAAAAATTCGGTAAAGAAGATATATCACTACAGTAAATTTTGAGCCAAAGATAATGAAAATCGCATTAGAAATGTAGATGCTATGGAGCGCAATCTGCACAAATTGTATATTTTTGTAAAGGGCACTTTGTAACTCGCCGTTTACGTCGATTCATGATGTCGATTTTGGACAAATAACTGCGAAAAGTACCAAAAAACAAAAAAAGGGTATTGTTTTCGTTTTTAACAACTCAAAATTTGCCTATAAAATAATCTTTTAAAGATTTTCACTTTTCGTGTAAGCTATTTTAGTTATAATATGTTTTACTATACTTTTATAAAAATTTATGTAAAAAAGATTAATATCGATGAAGAAAACGTGATTCATTTTTAAAGTTTAAAATGTATTAAGAGTTTAGAATCATAAATACTCTTTTGATATTTTTATACTACGTAAATATATGTAGGCATATTTTTGAAAAATTGTCCTTCATTTTGAATCCATATTTATGGTCACCGTAGCTATAGCGTAAGTTACTGGATGTTTGAATGCCCGTCTCCAATAACTCGCGCAAATTCTCATCATATTCCTATGGAAGTTCATATTCAATTTTATTTTTTCGCTACTGTTCCTCTTGAGACATGCTATCCAACTTTTAACTTTAGTTCGTGCAATTTTGATCTCTTAAATAGCCGCCTTCATGATTATGATCGGGAACGTATACTGAGGGCCCTATTTTATTTGTCCTTTTCATAAATGATATTGGATCATGCTTCCAGTCATCTAAGGATATATTATATGCTGACGACCTAAAGGTTTACTCAGTGATCAGAAGCTCACAAGACTCTTTTTTGCTGCAATCTGAGCTTGATAACCTGCATTCTTGGAGTTCTCTTAATTCATTATCTTTAAATGTCAGTAAATGTTCATATTCCACAGAAAGCTTCTCACCGTTCAAACCAATTACAATATTGGGGGGCAATTATCTTAAATATATCGCAGAGGTTAATGATTTAGGGGTTTACTTCGACTCGAAACTAACCTTCGCAACCCATATTAATTACGTAATTTCCAAAACTTATGCAATGCTCGCATTCGTACGCCGTAATGGTCAGTCGTTAATGGACCCCTATATGCTAAAGCTTCTTTATGTTCTTTTAGCTAGATCTAGGTTAGAATATGCATCTTTCATTTGCGACCCTATCAGGCCGTCTATATAAACCGGATTGAAAAGATTCAAAAAGTTTTTATTAAATTTGCTTTGCGTTCTCTACCTCATTGCGTTGCCCATACCTCCGTATATTTCTCGTTGTCAACTTCAGGGTTGCCACTGACAAAAATAAATACTTACCATCTATTTTAAAAAAATCTACCAAATCTGGAAAATATCTACCAACAACTTTTTTAGTTATTTTAATAAAAACTATAGATTTCTTCTTTGTTTAGTTATTTCAATAAAAAAATTTTAGTAAATAATTTTTCTTTAACCAATGATATTGTATTTGAGGACATATTAATGATATCTTCTCGGTTTCCTTCAACTAAAAGCAAAAATGATGAAACTAAAGGCAACAACGAAACTTCATCATTTGAAAAAACTACAACTGGAGTTATTATAGACAAATACAGTGACTCAAAAAAACGCTTGATGATTTTTTTTATAATATTCACAATGTTTTTCAGCTAAAAATTTTGTAATTTTATTTTTGTAAAAGAATATTGTTTTCGCTTTAACGAAAATCATAAAAATCAAGGATTAAAGCTATGCATATACCACATTTAGAAGAATTTAACAAATTAGCGCCAAAATTTCGAACTTTTTTCTCTGAATTTTTAAAACATTTTTGGGTTTACAGTTTTTAGTCCATTGAATTTTAGTTTAACCAACAATGTGCACCTAAAAATTCCAGTTGATTTTAATTTTTTTGCCACCGGACTTTTGAGTCTTTTTTTTTGTTTTTTAAATTAACAACTGCCATTTATAAAAACGGCGTTGATTTAAAAATTTTTTTTTGCGAACAATCATAGCCTGTTCCTTTTTTATTTTTATTTGAAGAATCATTTAAAATATTTAGGCAATCAGGATTCCAGCAAAATGAGTTTTGAATAGAACACGATATGTTCGCCTTTTATCGAAAGCATTCGAAAAATAATGCATTTAAGTAGACTATACTTTAGAAAGAAATTTAAAATAAAAAGATAATTACAAAAAATAAAGGGAGAACGAAAAGTTTTAAAGTTCAAGTAAAATACTTTAACAATAATCTACCAAAATGAGAAAAAATTTACCTTTTTACCAACCCGAATTTTTTCTACCAATTTTGGTAATAATTTACCAAAGTGGCAACCCTGGTCAACTTCTCAATTTAAGTTCGTTAAACACTACGCGTTCTTTTCTCGCAGCCTCTTTTGTGGCTAAAACAAAGGAAGGCACAGTCGATTGTCCTAATCTTTTGGAGAAGCTAGCATTAAATGTTCCGTCTCTAAATCTGCAGCATGTTTCTTTATTTTACCTGGGATTTCCAAAAACTAACTATGTACGTAAAATTCTCGCCTTTGTTCAGAACCCTTTCTGAGTCAAATGAGCTCTCGGAATACGATCCGCCTCTCTCTTTTTGAGCAGTTCGTTTTGTCCTGCTAAATTACTTTAGATAATGTTTAAGCTCTTGTTTTATAGTCAGTAAGGACTTATATTCCGTTTGATTAAATAAATAAATAAATAAAATAAATACTCGTTGACAATGGAAAACGCAACGCTTATCCCTCCAATTTAGGGACGCCGGTTATATTGTGCAGGCACAAAATGAAAGCTTTCGCTGGCCAACTCTGAACGTATTCGCAATAATGCATTTCATAATTGCACTTACAGTAATCGGGAAATTAGTTCTGCTAAGAGAAATAATTTAATTTACTTAACTACTAAACCTCTACAGAATATCAGTAAATCGCAATCAACATTTTCTTAATTACGATTACATTGGCCCCTATTATCAGTTGCATTCGATCTTCGACTGTGGTCGAAAGTGCTGATCAAACGAATTCTCATTTGGTATTATGACGTTCATTCGATGAAGAATAGCGCTATTGTGAATTTCGCTCGTTTAGGTTGTTCACAATAGTACATATATTTTTCACAGCTGAGAAACTTTGTTTACAAATCGAGCAAGCTAAATAGTGCGCTTATTCATATTTACGTAAATTTTTGCTTACTAAATGAAATAAAAAAGATAGCGAATTTATAAAAACTTGGTAAAAATGAGTATAACGGAGTTCTGGTTCGACGATTCTTTAGAGGATGAGTGCTTAGTAAACTGGCCAGGAGTCGAAAAAGTTTAAGTGTAGTCTTTCGAATATATTTTGATATACCCACGGTGACCATTCGTACCGATTTTGGCGGGACAGTACCAATTTTGAGAAAATTGTACCCTTGAATATTTTTGAAAAGTTGGGACGTATAAGTGTCCCGATTTTTCATATTTGTACCGATTAAGTCCCGATTTTCAGTGTTGACTTTATTCGTTAATTAAGAACCTCCCTGTTCTCTGGCCCAAAAACAATTTTTCGTACAAACGTGGCAGCACTTTCGTTATCACAAAGGACATAGAATATAAGTAAGGCATAAACATAGCCAGCATCCTTATTAACAATAATGGGCTACAAAACTGCATACTCAAAACGATTCTAGAATATCCGATTAAAACGTTTCATATTGTGATGAACATTTATTCAAATTCGTAGAATTTTTATAAATGTTCTACAAATTTTGAAATTTTTATTTACATGTTTTATTTAGATAGTAAGTTATATTTTCATAAAAAAATAAGAAACATTTTTCAATTGTTTTCTCTTTGTTTTGTTTTAAATAAAACTGTATTAAGCATTTTTATTCTAGAAACAAAATTTTATGTTGCGATTCGATGCTTTAGAAATGTCCCGATTTTGGCCACAGAAATCTGGCCACCGTAGACATACGACATACTTCGTCTTGGATGACATTCTGCTGCACTAGTGTATAGACAAAAATATCATATCAGCTGTTCAAGTAACACCACCCTGTATAGACGCGCCTTGGATGGATCAATGCTTTGAGAAGCAAACAAATTTATCGAACTGTGAGCAACCCTTCACACAGGTGTTTCAAATTGTCAACATATTCAGATTTAAATTTAAAGATCTTTCCAATTGCGCCCACCTTAAGCCAAAAATACAATAGCGCTATTTCTGCTAATATTGGCAGTCACTGCCGCAGCAAACACAATGCACGTTACCAGTGACTGCTTTGTTTTACATTCCCTTTTGTTTGCTTACATTTTTGTTGTTGCCTTTTAGGCTTCAGTGACATCAGCAGAATTTTGCTGCGTTTCATTTATGTCAAATTCAACATGCGAAGTTTGCTGCGATGAAGGCAGTGGCAGTGAATTTAGAATTTGGGCTGAACTGAGCAGTACTGCTAGCTGCCACTGCTGTATTGTGAGTAGTTCCATTGGTCACCACACTTTCTAAAAAACAGCTGATTTCGAAAAACTGCCGCTGCCACTGTCACTGCGTTATTGTATTTTGGGCTATATGTTTTCCTGCTTCACTTTCCATTTTTTCTTAGCGCGAATAATTAGCTGATCAGAGATGCCAGTTTAACACAAAACAAAAACATGACAAAGTCGAGCAATTTTTTCCAAAAGTGTTATCTCTAATTAGTATGGGAACCAGCAACAAATAAAGTTACTACATGATAAAATGTTTTAAAGTTACCAGGTGGCAAAATTAACACAGTAGATAATATAGAACCGTGAGTACCCTAAATATGAGAAAGGGAACAAAATTACTGAATAAACACTGAACCAACACTTCTGAGTATTTGTCAACAAAATAATTTCTATAATTTGCTACTAAATCGTTTACTATTTTATAAAAAAATTATTTTAAAATTTTAAAAGACGAAATTCAAAGATTAGTGCATATAATGGGAATGTTCGCAAATATTTACTGCAAAATGTAAAGAAACTTCAAGAAAGCCTGAACGACTTCGAAAGCCACAGCGCCTGAAAACCTGCTATGGAGCTTCAGATTTAGCGTGCTTTATTAAATTCCCCAAAAATCGCTTAGTCGATGAAAGCGCCATACAAAAAGACCTATTTATCGTTTAAGTTGAAGACAAAAGAAACAATTTTATGTTGAAATTAATATCCAGCAAAAAGCCATATTAAAGACGCTACTCTTCTTAAATTTTAACAGGCTGATAAACTTGAAATTGATTGGTGCAACCGGGCATTAGTATGTTAAATTAAAATACTGCCTCGTTCTTTTCCTAGCGCATGGAGATTTATTATTTTAGAATTTTTAACCATTTTCATGAAAGCCAAAGTTAAATTTTTACTTAAAACCAGTTATGGTTAAAAATATCCTTAAGGAGATTTAGTAAATAAGAAAGACCCATGATACAAAAAAAGAAGGTAGTTTCACTTTAAAATTTTTTGACATAAACTGTGCTTATGGCGTTTATGCTTTTCGTAAATTGCTCGAGTATCACTGCCACCTCAACAAATTATTGTTTCGGAAATTTTATTATTTTTTAAAGGAAGTTTTTATGCATTAAAAAATATCAACACGCAAGGTAAATTTGCTTAATTCATCGTATTAGCATAGCTGTTAATAAGTGAGTATTAATTTAAAATACCCTAAATTACCTTATTAGGATGTTGCTTTAATTTGGATCCTTTTTAGAGGACATATGAACAACGGAATAGTTAAAAAGTAGCTTATCGTCAATGAAAGCACTATGGAAGCATAAACTTAGAGGGAGGAAAAAAAATTTACAAATTGGCTGACTTCCAAAACGTATCAATACAATGTTTGTAGTGATAGAACGATACGAGTACCGAGTACAGAATATCGATACTTTTCATGAGTACTGAGTAGTATCGAAGACTGGATACTTTTTGACAAGTACTGAGTAAATATCGCGAATACGAAAAAGTATCGACGTTTTAAAAGCTTGTTTAGGTAATTTTTTTTCAATAACATTGAAAAATGTGTAAAAATTACCCCATGGGCATAACGTTCATTTACTTCAATACTGTCATAACTCAAAGAACCGAAAAATTAATATACATATGTATATGTTGTTCTGATGAGCTATTGGTAATCGCTATGAAATTTTTATACAACATAGAAGAAGAGGTAGCAGTCATGTGGACATTTGGCTCGGTTAAAACTTCTTAAATAATTGGAAAACGAATCTCTTGCCATACCTTTCATAACACTGGCCCACACTTGCTTTTAACCAGACCCACATATCGACATGTATTGAGGTCCATTTGACTCGTACACCTCCTAAATTTGGAGTTAATTGCGAAAATTATGAAAAAATGGCAAAAAACGAGTCAAACTGACCTCAGATTTGGATTCAGTGGGTCGAAATATGTGGCGGCAAGTGGGTCTGGTTAAAAGCGTACACCAATTGTTTTGTGCCGGTGTAAGGAATGCGTTAGAAGGGTGGTCTTCGGCACGATAACTTGGCATTTTTCCAGAATAACGGAGCCTTCGTTTTCCAATGTATTCTACTTTGGTTTTAAACTCGAAATCCAGCCCGCTTTCGAAGAAAATTTTTGTGAAAGGGAGCTTATCTTTCCTTTAGACAATGGCTTTAGTTGCTTTTAAAAGCTTCAAATAAGCCTTTTGCTATAAACATTTATTTTACCCTTTTAAACTTATTGCAAGTTCTTTTCAAAAACTCCGTTAGAAATGCTTGTTAGATCAGACTTCAGCTATTACAAGCAATTTCTATTCAATTTACAAAAAGAAAGAGGTCATAGGTATATGTAAACAAAACTATCTCATTTTTGTTAACTTTTCGCGTTTGCCCTGAAAATACTTAGAAGTACGAGTATTATCGATACTTTTTTGCAAATATGAGTATTGGCATCGATTCTTTTTGAGAGTATACCCTGCAAATTCGTTGGACCATGTAGTCCATTTGTGGTATATTGGAGTACTTACAAAAGTGTTCCTCTGTCATGCTGTAGCGGACCAAATCGTGTCTCTGCGCCAGCTTATTCTTTGTTACCCGATAACTGCTCGTGTTTTAACGAAATGTGATTGAAGTTGAGCATTTGAAAGCACATTTGCATGTCTGGCTGTAGCTGAACGTGTAGAGATGCTCGCTGTTAGTTGTGAGCTCCCAGCATGTTCAGGTTCAAATGCCGTCAGAGGAACATGTAATTTTTAATTTTTGTCTTGGTTTTTATTAATTTCGAAAAAGCATATGAGAAGTGAAGAACAAAAGCGTGTACAAACGAAAAAATATAACGATAATGTCATTGGAGTATGTTGGGAGTAGTTTTGTGCTACTCTGATGTAATGCAGAGATGGAGTATATGGTCCTGCCCTAGGACATCGCAATGTTAATTGGACCATATTTTTTATATGAATTGTGGTTAATTTTGGAGTATTCCTTGGTCCTTAGGGAGTACTCTTTACACGTATGCATGGAGTAGTCGCGATTTTTGCAGGGTATTATAAATGAGTACTAGTATCGATACTTTTCTAAAAAGTTCTATCACTAAATGTTTGGAAACTGACAACTGCGGTATTTAAACTGTTTGTATATGCAGAGTTGCGCAACATTGCAACCATATACATTGCATATTTTAAATCTATACTATTATATAAAATTGATTATATGGAGTACGTTTGTAACGACTTATTTCTCAAAGTACTAAACCGATTTTAATATTTTTTTTTTTAAAACGAAGCATTTGTAAAAAGACGCAGAGTGGCATACTTATATTTTTTATTCCCTTTTTTTGGGTGTAAAGTTACAAAAAATTACAAAGACGTACAAGCATAGGCCTATTTGGTTGCCAAATACAGCGCATAGCTACGCGAAAAATCTGTACATCAGTGCCGATCAAACACGAGCTCACAAAGGCAGAAGAGATGTGTATGAGCGACGTGACTGCGCTATACCACATACATGCACACATAAACGTATTTGAACTAAACAGCGATCACTGATTGAACATGCTAAATACATACATATGTATGTGTGTACACATTTATAACCGAAAGGAAAAGCATCGCTTCGAAGTCATGTGCAGTATGTGGTTGACACAACAAACTAATCATATGTATGTATGTATCCAAGTATGTCCATACACAGAGTTCAAAACAAACGAAACATTTCACGAATGTTCGTCCAAAGACACAAACTTTGCAAAGAACAAGTAAGAGCAGCGCTGTATTCGGCTATGCCGAAGGCTTCATACCTTTCATGAACATCTGCAAATTTTACTTTGACAGATTACTGCTTTTGAATACATCGATAGAGGAGTTACATACTTATATAAAAAATCGCATCTAAACAATTTAGAGGTATGGAAGATATACCTTATAATAAATAAATGATATAAATCTAAGTGATTTTCACTGCTATGTGATCGGTATGTAAACCGGTAACACAATTTATTGAGTTTAGTTTCCACATAAGGGAGATATATCGCCAAAACTGGTATCTGAACAATCAGTGGTATAGGAGATAAAGTAGACGTTGTATTATTATTTATAAAATATCTTACGAAATTTATCGGTTTTAGCTGTTCAAATAAAGAAGTTTTACAGTAAAATCCCATATCTGAACAATCAGATGTATGGAAGATATATGTTATAGTCATCCGATCCTTGTTATTTTCACTGTAAGTACTCTGTTAATAATGAGTGAAAATGGTGCGAAATTTCATGTTCTTAGCTGCATAAATGGAGGAGTTATGATAAAAGACCTCATATCTGAACAATCAGTTGTATGGGGTCTGCAGGTTATAGTGACCCGATCTTTGTTATTTTCACTGTAAGTCTTCTGTTGATAATGAGTGAAAACAGCGCGAAATTTCATGGTCCTAGCTACATAAATGGATGAATTATAACGAAAAATCTCATATCTGAACAATCAGTTGCATGGGAGCTATAGGTTATAGTTACCCGATCTTTTTAATTTTCACTGTAAGTTTTCTGTTGATAATTATTGAAAACAGTGCGGAATTTCATGTTCCTAGCTATATAAATGGAGGAGTTATAACGAAAAATTTTATATCTGAACAATCAGTTGTATGGGAGCTATAGGTTATAGTGGCCCGATCTTTGTAATTTTCACTGTAAGTATTCTGTTGATAATGGGTGCAAGTACTGCAAAATTTCATGTTCGTAGCTGCATAAATGGAGAAGTTATAACGAAAAATTTTATATCTGAACAATCAGTTGTATGGGAGCTATATGTTATAGTGGTCCGATTCTTCCGGTTCCAACAAATGATTAATACATTATAAAAATACACCCACCTACCAAATTTGATACGGATATCTCGAAAACTGAGAGACTAGATTGCATACAAACAGACGGACAGACGGACATGGCTGAATCGACTCAGCTCGACGTTCTGATCATATAAGTATACATTTTAATGGGTCTATCTCTTTTTATTTTGGTACTTACAAACATCGGACCAAAGTTATAATACGATTTCATGCTCATGAAAGGTATTAAAAAGAGTGCAAACAAAACGATTTCTGTTTCGCTCATTGACGAGCATTGGTAGATCGTTTTTCGTACAGATGAAGTGTGTAATCAGCTATGCCCACGTGTATGCTTCGTATATGTATACTAGCAATTACCCGGCGTGCTTCGCTGCGCCTTAAATGTATTTTTGTGTTGTAACTCTCCCCCTAGCTCTTATGGCCTCATTTACAAAATATTTTTAAAGAACTTTATGAAGTTAGATTTAAAAAAAATCGATCTATGAAGCATTGTTTATTT